>NC_069500.1:1094253623-1094338623 GCF_027579735.1 Bombina bombina
TTCATTTCTTATTTCTAGAAAGCAATATGTAGTCTAAATTCATTAAGTTTAAAAGTGATTATATGTGCTGCCTCTCAGCTGTTTCCTACATTGATACGTTACACATAAATATTATTTGTTGACTTCAAAATCAAGCTATATTCAATTGTTTCAAAAAATATGCACCTAATGAATACGTATTAACTTATTTGACAGTTAAACCTAAAATGTCATTGTCCTTAACTAAAGTAAACTGCTGATTTTGTTAATACAATAAACCTTAGCTAATGATCTGGTACATTTCACGAAGATGAGATGTGGTGTCTTTGTATTTCGACTTTATTTTAAGATTTTTTAAAACAAGAAACCTAAATAGACAGATGCCAGTTTTCCAGTCTATTTTTGTGTAGGACCCTTATAAGTTGGTTAGTCAGTGTTCTCCCTGTTTAGTGGGTGCACCACCCGGCTACAATGTAAGCAAATATTAAGCTAAAATGATCTATTAATAAATGTTTTCAAAGTTTGTTGCTCAAATTATTATGTAATTAATTTATGTTAAATTATACAATTGATCTGTGCTTTGGATAGCTTAAGTAACATTTATAAATAACAGTATAATATTGCAAAGTATTAAACTGACCCAAACCGGCTACTTCATTATGCCACCGGGCTGAAAAACGTTTATGTGGAGAACACGGTTTGTGTATTTGTACTTGTTACATGCACCTAAATAAATCTAATAATGTGCTTTTATGATCAGCGCTACAATCGTAAGGTGCAATAAAAAAAATAAGTAAAATAGCAATCTAAGCACAAAACCTTTGTGCATCGGTAATGGTCATAAATGTTTAATGTGTTTAGAAAATGTACAAGACCACTTATAAAATGGTAACATAAATCCATATCACCTAATGCACTGCGTGTGCTCTGCTGCAAGCAGCCATGTTCAGCCCTTTAATATTTGCACATTTACTGGAATGACACTTACAGGCTATCAAGGGGGCAATTTGGAAACAGAGGGTGGTGCAAAAAAGTCATCTGCTTTTCAATGGCAATAATATTTCATGGAGATCTAATGCTACTAGAATATAGAGTTATACTGTCGCATCACATCATCAAATGACAATTAAGAAACGGTTGCACATAATATTTTTCTGCGTCCAAAGTTCAACACTATAACTCTGTTTTAATGCTCTTCAGTTTTTAATATAGGGGACATAAAGAAAAAAACATGTACAAGAATGACATAATGTAGTCTTTTTAACTTCCATTGTGCAATGTTGTGTGTTCTGTAGACATAAATACGTAATAATAATAACAACTGAAGTGACAACTTTCATCAGTGCAATAAAACATTTAACATTTTGAAAAACAACATTTAGAAGGGACATAAAATCCCACATTTTTCTTTCATGATTAAAGGGACACTGAACCAAAATTTTTTCTTTTGTGATTCAGAAATAGCATGCAATTTTAAACAACTTTCTAATTTAGTACGATTATGAAATTTTCTTAGTTCTCTTGCTATCTTTATTTGAAAAATAATGCATCTAAGCTTTTTTTTTTTTTTTTTGGTTCAGTACTCTGGACAGCACTTTTTATTGGTGGATGAATTTATCCAACAATCAGCAAGAACAACCCAGGTTGTTCACCAAAAATGGGCCAGCATCTAAACTTACATTCTTGCATTTCAAATAAAGATTCAAAGAGAATGAATTAAATTTGATAATAGGAGTAAATTAGAAAGTTGCTTAAAATGTTATGCTCTATCTGAATCGCGAAAGAAAAAAATTGGGTTCAGTGTCCCTTTAACAAAGATCTTGCAATTTTAAACAAATTATTTCTATTATATACGTTGCTTCACTCTCTTGTTATCCTTTTTGAAAAGCAAATATAAGTAGGCTCAGGAGCCGCAATGCACTACTGAGAGAGGTTTGCTGATTGGAGGCTGCACTAATGTGCCTGTTGTCATTGGCTTATTCAGGGCCGACGCGCATCGGGTTGTGCTCGTATTATGAGCTGAAAGTAAGCTGTTTTCGCTTGCGCGCTAACCCAATGAGTTAAACAAGTCGAGTTTACAATATCGCGTGCACGTACACAATAGAGAAAAAAAAAAAAAACTTATCCTACTAGCGCCCAAATCCGATCGCATATTCTCGAGTACGGTAACTGGTCATGAAAATATTAATATTTCACATTCCAATGTTCTGCACATAGCAGAATAGGTTCTACTTATTCATAAATACATATTTCTACATATATCTGATGGTATTTTGGTACAGTATATATATATATATATATATATATATATATATATATATATATATATATATAGGAATATCTATTTAAAAATGCTTAGAACATATTCTGCTATGTGCAGAACATTGAAATGTGAAATATGTACAGTAAATACATAGTTGAAAACTTTTTTTCATTTTGTATTTTGTATACACTGTTTTTTAATGCTGAATCAATAAGCTACCATGTATTACATTTGCACTACTTCTGTGAATCTCTGCAAAAGCCACTTCAAAAAAACTGAAATAGAAAAATATAGCATAAGTAATTCAGTCACTGTAATGTCTGTTTCCCCTTAATGCATTCCAGCTTTATAACAAAATGCAGAGTATTAAATGTATGGAAAATCACTAATTTAGGTTTACTTTTTTTTTAAAAAACAAAATTTATGCTTACCTGATAAATTTATTTCTCTTGTGGTGTATCCAGTCCACGGATTCATCCATTACTTGTGGGATATTCTTCTTCCTAACAGGAAGCTGCAAGAGGATCACCCACAGCAGAGCTGTCTATATAGCTCCTCCCCTAACTGCCACCTCCAGTCATTCGACCGAAGACAAGCAAGAGAAAGGAGAAACTATAGGGTGCAGTGGTGACTGCAGTTTAAAAATAAAAAACACCTGCCTTAAAATAACAGGGCGGGCCGTGGACTGGATACACCACAAGAGAAATAAATTTATCAGGTAAGCATAAATTTTGTTTTCTCTTGTAAGGTGTATCCAGTCCACGGATTCATCCATTACTTGTGGGATACCAATACCAAAGCTATAGGACACGGATGAAGGGAGGGAAAAGGCAGGCGCTTAAACGGAGGGCACCACTGCCTGTAAGACCTTTCTCCCAAAAATAGCCTCCGAAGAAGCAAAAGTATCAAATTTGTAGAATTTAGAAAAAGTATGAAACGAAGACCAAGTCGACGCCTTACAAATCTGTTCAACAGAAGCCTCATTTTTAAAAGCCCATGTGGAAGCCACCGCTCTAGTGGAATGAGCTGTAATTCTTTCAGGAGGCTGCTGGCCAGCAGTCTCATAAAATAAGCGGATTATACTTCTTAACCAAAAAGAAAGAGAAGTTGCTGAAGCCTTTTGGCCTTTCCTCTGTCCAGAGTAGACAACAAACAATGCAGATGTTTGACGAAAATCTTTAGTAGCTTGTAAATAAAACTTTAAAGCACGAACCACGTCAAGATTGTGTAAAATACGTTCTTTCTTTGAAGAAGGATTAGGACACAGTGATGGAACAACAATCTCCTGATTGATATTCTTATTAGATACCACCTTAGGAAGAAACCCAGGTTTGGTACGCAAAACTACCTTATCTGCATGGAAGATCAGATAAGGGTAATCACACTGCAAGGCAGATAACTCTGAAACTCTTCGAGCCGAAGAGATAGCTACCAGAAATAGAACTTTTCAAGATAAAAGCTTGATATCTATGGAATGCAGAGGTTCAAACGGAACCCCTTGAAGAACTTTAAAAACAAAATTTAAACTCCATGGCGGAGCAACAGGTTTAAACACAGGCTTGATTCTAACTAAAGCCTGACAAAACGCCTGAACGTATGGAACATCCGCCAGACGCTTGTGCAAAAGAATAGACAGAGCAGAAATCTGTCCCTTTAAGGAACTAGCTGACAATCCCTTCTCCAATCCTTCTTGGAGAAAAGATAATATCCTGGGAATCCTGACTTTACTCCATGAGTAACCCTTGGATTCACACCAATGAAGATATTTACACCATATCTTATGATAAATTTTCCTGGTGACAGGCTGTACCTGTATTAAGGTATCAATGACCGACTCGGAGAAACCACGTTTTGATAAAATCAAGCGTTCAATCTCCAAGCAGTCAGACGCAGAGAAATTAGATTTGGATGGTTGAAAGGACCCTGAAGTAGAAGGTCCTGCCTCAGCGGTAGAGTCCATGGTGGAAGGGATGACATGTCCACCAGATCTGCATACCAAGTCCTGCGTGGCCACGCAGGTGCTATCAAAATCACCGAAGCTCTCTCCTGCTTGATCTTGGCAATCAGACGAGGAAGCAGAGGAAACGGTGGAAACACATAAGCCAGGTTGAAAGACCAAGGCGCTGCTAGAGCATCTATCAGCGCTGCCTTGGGATCCCTGGACCTGGATCCGTAACAAGGAAGCTTGGCGTTCTGACGAGACGCCATGAGATCCAGTTCTGGTTTGCCCCAAAGTTGAATCAACTGTGCAAACACCTCCGGATGGAGTTCCCACTCCCCCGGATGAAAAGTCTGTCGACTTAGAAAATCCGCCTCCCAGTTCTCTACTCCGGGGATATGGATAGCTGATAGATGGCAAGAATGAACCTCTGCCCATAGAATTATTTTTGAAACCTCCAACATTGCTAGGGAACTCCTTGTTCCCCCTTGATGGTTGATGTAGGCTACAGTCGTGATATTGTCCGACTGAAATCTGATGAACCTGACCGCAGCTAGCTGAGGCCAAGCCTGAAGAGCATTGAATATCGCTCTTAGTTCCAGAATGTTTATCGGAAGGAGTGTCTCCTCCTGAGTCCACAAGCCCTGAGCATTCAGGGAGTTTCAGACTGCACCCCAGCCCAGATAGCTGGCATCTGTCGTTACTATTGTCCAATCTGGCCTGCGGAAGGTCATACCCTTGGACAGATGGACCCAAGAACCACCAGAGAAGAGAATCCCTGGTCTCTTGATCCAGATTTAGTAGAGGGGACAAATCTGTGTAATCCCCATTCCACTGACTGAGCATGCAGAGTTGCAGCGGTCTGAGATGTAGGCGAGCAAACGGCACTATGTCCATTGCCGCTACTATTAAGCCGATTACTTCCATACACTGAGCGGCGAGAAGTAGAATAAAGAACACGGCAGGAATTTAGAAGTTTTGACAACCTGGCCTCTGTCAGGTAAATCTTCATTTCTACAGAATCTATCAGAGTTCCTAGGAGGGAAACTCTTGTGAGAGGGGATAGAGAGAACTTTTCTTTGTTCACTTTCCACCCATGCGACCTCAGGAATGCCAGAACAATGTCTGTATGGGACCTGGCGATTTGAAAATTCGACGCCTGTATCAGAATGTCGTCTAGGTAAGGGGCTACTGCTATACCTGCGGCCTTAGGACCGCTAGGAGTGACCCTTGAACCTTCATAAAGATTCTTGGTACCGTAGCTAACCCAAAGGGAAGAGCCACAAACTGGTAATGCCCGTCTAGGAAGGCGAACCTGAGAAACCGATGATGATCTCTGTGTATCGGAATGTACAGATAAGCATCCTTTAAGTCCACGGTAGTCATATATTGACCCTCCTGGATCATAGGTAGGATGGTTCGAATAGTCTCCATCTTGAAGGAGGGGACCCTGAGAAATTTGTTTAGGATCTTGAGATCTAAGATTGGTCTGAAGGTTCCCTCTTTCTTGGGAACCACAAACAGATTTGAATAGAAGCCTTGCCCCTGTTCCTCGTTTGGAACGGGGTGGATCACTCCCATAACTAGGAGGTCTTGAACACAATGTAAGAATGCCTCTCTCTCTTTATCTGGTTTGCAGATAATTGTGAGAGATGAAATCTTTCTTTTGGGGAAGAAGCTTTGAAGTCCAGAAGATATCCCTGGGACACGATTTCCAACACCCAGGGATCCTGGACATCTCATGCCCAAGCCTGGGTGAAGAGAGAAAGTCTGCCCCCTACTAGATCCGTTACCGGATCGGAGGCTGATCTTTCATGCTGTCTTAGAGGCAGCAGCAGGTTTTTTGGCCTGCTTTCATTTGTTCCAAGCCTGGTTAGGTCTCCAGACCGGCTTGGACTGGGCAAAATTTCCCTCTTGTTTTGTATTAGAAGAAGATGAAGCTGCGCCACTCTTGAAGTTTCGAAAGGCAAGAAAATTAGGCTGTTTGGGCCTTAATTTGTTGGACCTATCCTGAGGAAGGGCGTGACCTTTTCCTCCAGTAATATCAGAAATGATCTCCTTCAGTCCAGGCCCGAATAGGGTCTGCCCCTTGAAGGGAATGTTGAGAAGCTTAGACTTTGAAGTAACGTCAGCTGACCAGGATTTAAGCCATAGCGCCCTACGCGCCTGAATAGCAAAACCTGAGTTCTTAGCCGTTAGTTTGGTTAAATGAACAACGGTGTCAGAAACAAATGAATTGGTTAGCTTAAGAGCTTGTCAAGGATATCATCCAATGGGGTTTCTACCTGTAGAGCCTCTTCTAGAGACTCAAACCAGAAGGCCGCAGCAGCAGTGACAGGGGCAAGAATAAAACCTTGTTGAATTAAAATTTTCTTAAGGTAACCCTCTAATTTTTTGTCCATTGGATCTAGAAAAGCACAACTTTCCTCGACAGGGATAGTTGTACGCTTCGCTAGAGTAGAGACTGCTCCCTCCACCTTAGGGACCGTTTGCCACAAGTCCCGTGTAGCGGCATCTATGGGAAACATCTTTTTAAAAACAGGAGTGGGAGAGAACGGTACACCAGGTCTATCCCATTCCTTAGTAATAATTTCTGAAAACCTCTTAGGTATTGGAAAAACATCAGTGTAAACAGGCACTGCGTAGTATTTATCCAATTTACACAATTTCTCTGGGACTACAATGGCGTCACAGTCATCCCAGAGTTGCTAAAACCTCCCTGAGCAACATGCGGAGGTGTTCAAGCTTAAAATTAAATGTAGACATATCGGAATCAGATTGAAGTGTCTTCCCTGAGTCAGAAAAATCACCCACAGATAGAAGCTCTCCTTCGGCTTCCGCACATTGTGAGGGTATATCAGACATAGCTACTAAAGCGTCAGAGAGCTCTGTATTTGTTCTAGCTCCAGAGCTGTCTCGCTTTCCTTGTAACCCTGGCAGTTTGGACAATACTTCTGTAAGAGTATGATTCATAACTGCCGCCATGTCTTGTAAAGTATACGCAATGGGCGCGCTAGATGTACTTGGCGCCCCTTGAGCGGGAGTTATAGGCTCTGACACGTGGGGAGAGTTAGTCGGCATAACTTCCCCCTTGTCAATTTTCTCTGGTGATAAATCTTTTAAAGCCAGAATATGGTCTTTATAACTTATAGTAAGATCAGTGCATTTGGTACACATTCTAAGAGGGGGTTCCACAATGGCTTCTAAACATAATGAACAAGGAGTTTCCTCTATGTCAGACATGTTTAACAGACTAGTAATGAGACCAGCAAGCTTTGAAAACACTTTAATTAATGTGAAAAAGCAGAATATAAAAAAACGGTACTGTGCCTTTAAGGGAAAAAAACAAACAAAAAAACTGCAAACCAGTGAAAAAAGCAGTAACTGTAATTTTTACAGTGTATATAATAGACTAAAATAGCATTGCACCCACTTGTAAATGGATGATTAACGCCTCAGGTTCAAAAACGAAGCAAAAAAAACGTTAAAACAGTCAAAAGCAAAGTGCCACAGCTCTACTGTGGCTCCTACCTTCCCATAAAACAACTTTTGTAGGCACAAAAACCCTTTACAGAGGCCCAATATGTCAGGGGACTCCTTCAGGGAAGCTGGATGTCTCAGAATGTAAAAAAAACTGCGCAATTAGAGCACGAAAATAGGCCCCTCCCACCATGCACTCAAAGTCAGAGGGCCTTAAAAAACTATTCCTAGGAGTAAAATAACAGCCATGTGGAAAACTAGGCCCCAAACAAAGATTTATCACCTCAGTAAAAAACGTTCTTTATATATATGCAAATGTTTTACATACTAAGCCATAATAGAAAGTAATATGACAATTACCCTTTACTGCAAGCATGATGCCAGTCGTTCATTAAATCACTGCAATCAGGCTTACCTTAACTATATCAGGCACTGTCAGCATTTTCTAGTTCTTATCCTCTAGAAATAATATACTGAACATACCTCAGGGCAGTTAATTCTGCAGGCCGTTCTACCAGCTGAAGTTTTTCTCATACTCTTCAGTTATGTGTGAGAACAGCAGTGGACCTTAGTTACAACCTGCTAAGATCATCAAAAACCTCAGGCAAATTCTTCTTCTAATTTCTGCCTGAGGTAAAAAAAACAGTACAACGCCGGCACCGTTTAAAAATAACAAACTTTTGATTGAAGATAAACTACACTAATTCACCACATCTCTCTAGCTACTTCCCTTGTCGAGAGCTGCAAGAGAATGACTGGAGGTGGCAGTTAGGGGAGGAGCTATATAGACAGCTCTGCTGTGGGTGATCCTCTTGCAGCTTCCTGTTGGGAAGGAGAATATCCCACAAGTAATGGATGACTCCGTGGAATGGATACACCTTACAAGAGAAATAGTGTTTTGCTAAATAAAACCTCCACCCTTTGTTCCCAAGAACTTGCCCATTCAAATGGAGTTAGCCTTTCTTATCTTTCTCTTCACATAAAGACAAAAGCACTAAAGTCAAAATTAAACTTTCATGATTCAGGTACAGCACATAATTTTAATCAACTTTGCAATTCTCATCCATTATCTAAATATGCAGTCTTTTTATATTCACACTTTGAGGCACCTACTCCCACTAACAATGTGCAAGTTTCACAGATTATATGTCTATGCATTTTGTGATTGGCTGATGGCTGTCACATGACGCAATAGGAAGGAAAATAAAACTGAAATTTGTCAGAATTTTTTTTTACTATCGCCTAGATTTAGAGTTCTGCGGCCAAAGGGGTGCGTTAGCTACACATGCTTTTTTCCCCCCGCACCTTTTAAACAACGCTGGTATTTAGAGTTCACAGAAGGGCTGCGTTAGGCTCCAAAAAGGAAGCGTAGAGCATAATTTACCGCCACTGCAACTCTAAATACCAGCGGTGCTTACGGACGCGGCCAGCTTCAAAAACGTGCTCGTGCACGATTCCCCCATAGAAAACAATGGGGCTGTTTGAGCTGAAAAAAACCTAACACCTGCAAAAAAGCAGCGTTCAGCTCCTAACGCAGCCCCATTGTTGCCTATGGGGAAACACTTCCTAAGTCTGCACCTAACACCCTAACATGTACCCCGAGTCTAAACACCCCTAACCTTACATTTATTAACCCCTAATCTGCCGCCCCCGCTATCGCTGACCCCTGCATTTTATTATTAACCCCTAATCTGCCGCTCCGTACACCGCCGCACCCTACGTTATCCCTATGAACCCCTAATCTGCTGCCCCTAACACCGCCGACCCCTATATTATATTTATTAACCCCTAATCTGTCGCCGCCACCTACCTACAATTATTAACCCCTAATCTGCCGACCGGACCTCACCGCTACTATAATAAAGTTATTAACCCCTAATCCTCCTCAATAACCCTATAATAAATAGTATTAACCCCTAATCTGCCCTCCCTAACATCACCGACACCTAACTGCAAGTATTAACCCCTAATCTGCCGACCGGACCTCAATGCTACTCTAATAAATTTATTAACCCCTAAAGCTAAGTCTAACCCTAACACCCCCCTAAGTTAAATATAATTTTTATCTAACGAAATAAATTATTTCTTATTAAATAAATTATTCCTATTTAAAGCTAAATACTTACCTGTAAAATAAACCCTAATATAGCTACAATATAAATTATAATTATATTGTAGCTATTTTAGGATTAATATTTATTTTACAGGCAACTTTGTATTTATTTTAACCAGGTACAATAGCTATTAAATAGTTAATAACTATTTAATAGCTACCTAGTTAAAATAATTACAAAATTACCTGTAAAATAAATCCTAACCTAAGTTACAATTAAACCTAACACTACACTATCAATAAATTAAATAAAATACCTACAATTATCTACAATTAAACATAACACTACACTATCAATAAATTAATTACATACAAATAAATACAATTAAATAAACTAACTAAAGTACAAAAAATAAAAAAATAATTTACAAACATTATAAAAATAATACAACATTTTTAAGCTAATTACACCTACTCTAAGCCCACTAATAAAATAACAAAGCCCCCCAAAATAAAAAAATGCCCTACCCTATTCTAAAATAAAAATTGAAAAGCTCTTTTACCTTACCAGCCCTTAAAAGGGCCTTTTGCGGGGCATGCCCCAAAGAATTCTGCTCTTTTGCCTGTAAAAAAAACCATACAATACCCCCCCAACATTACAACCCACCACCCACATACCCCTAATCTAACCCAAACCCCCCTTAAATAAACCTAACACTAAGCCCCTGAAGATCTCCCTACCTTGTCTTTACCACGCCGGGTATCACCGATCCGTCCAGAAGAGGGTCCAAAGTCTTCATCCAAGCCCAAGCGGGGGCTGAAGAGGTCCATCATCCGGCTGAAGTCTTGATCCGAGCGGGGGCTGAAGAGGTCCATCATCCGGCTGAAGTCTTGATCCAAGCGGGGGCTGAAGAGGTCCATCATCCGGCTGAAGTCTTCTATCAAGCGGCATCTTCAATCTTCTTTCTTACGGCTCCATCTTTATCCCGCCGACGCGGAACATCCATCCTGGCCGACGACTTCCTGACGAATGACGGTTCCTTTAAGGGACGTCATCCAAGATGGCATCCCTCGAATTCCGATTGGCTGATAGGATTCTATCAGCCAATCGGAATTAAGGTAGGAAAATTCTGATTGGCTGATGGAATCAGCCAATCAGATTCAAGTTCAATCTGATTGGCTGATCCAATCAGCCAATCGGATTGAACTTGAATCTGATTGTTCCCTTAAAGGAATCGTCATTCGTCGGGAAGTCATCGGCCAGGATGGATGTTCCGCGTCGGCGGGATAAAGATGGAGCCGTAAGAAAGAAGATTGAAGATGCCGCTTGATAGAAGACTTCAGCCGGATGATGGACCTCTTCAGCCCCCGCTTGGATCAAGACTTCAGCCGGATGATGGACCTCTTCAGCCCCCGCTTGGGCTTGGATGAAGACTTCGGGCCCTCTTCCGGTGATACCCGGCGTGGTGAAAACAAGGTAGGGAGATCTTCAGGGGCTTAGTGTTAGGTTTATTTAAGGGGGATTTGGGTTAGATTAGGGGTATGTGGGTGGTGGGTTGTAATGTTGGGGGTGGGTATTGTATGTTTTTTTTTTTACAGGCAAAAGAGCAGAATTCTTTAGGGCATGCCCCGCAAAAGGCCCTTTTAAGGGCTGGTAAGGTAAAAGAGCTTTTAAATTTTTTATTTTAGAATAGGGTAGGGCATTTTTTTATTTTGGGGGGCTTTGTTATTTTATTAGGGGGCTTAGAGTAGGTGTAATTAGCTTAAAATTGTTGTAATATTTTTATAATGTTTGTAAATTATTTTTTTATTTTTTGTAACTTAGTTCTTTTTTTATTTTTTGTACTTTAGTTTATTTAATTGTATTTATTTGTAGGTATTTGTATGTAATTAATTTATTGATAGTGTAGTGTTAGGTTTAATTGTAGATAATTGTAGGTATGTTATTTAATTAATTAATTTATTGATAGTGTAGTGTTAGGTTTAATTGTAACTTAGGTTAGGATTTATTTTACAGGTAATTTTGTAATTATTTTAACTAGGTAGCTATTAAATAGTTATTAACTATTTAATAGTTATTGTACCTGGTTAAAATAAATACAAAGTTGCCTGTAAAATAAATATTAATCCTAAAATAGCTACAATATAATTATAATTTATATTGTAGCTATATTAGGGTTTATTTTACAGGTAAGTATTTAGCTTTAAATAGGAATAATTTATTTAATAAGAAATAATTTATTTAGTTAGATAAAAATTATATTTAACTTAGGGGGGTGTTAGGGTTAGACTTAGCTTTAGGGGTTAATAAATTTATTAGAGTAGCGGTGAGGTCCGGTCGGCAGATTAGGGGTTAATACTTGCAGTTAGGTGTCGGTGATGTTAGGGAGGGCAGATTAGGGGTTAATACTATTTATTATAGGATTATTGAGGCGAGAGTGAGGCGGATTAGGGGTTAATAACTTTATTATAGTAGCGGTGAGGTCCGGTCGGCAGATTAGGGGTTAATAATTGTAGGTAGGTGGTGGCGACGTTGGGGGCGGCAGATTAGGGGTTAATAAATATAATATAGGGGTCGGCGGTGTTAGGGGCAGCAGATTAGGGGTACATAGGGATAATGTAGGTTGCGGCGGTGTGCGGTCGGCAGATTAGGGGTTAAATTTTTTTTATTAGAGTGGCGGCGATGTGGGGGGGCCTCGGTTTAGGGGTACATAGGTAGTTTATGGGTGTTTGTGTACTTTAGAGCACAGTAGTTAAGAGCTTTATGAACCGGCGTTAGCCCAGAAAGCTCTTAACTCCTGGCTTTTCTCTGCTGCTGGAGTTTTGTCGTTAGATTTCTAACGCTCACTTCAGCCAAGACTCTAAATACCAGCGTTAGAAAGATCCCATTGAAAAGATAGGATACGCAAATGGCGTAGGGGGATCTGCGGTATGGAAAAGTCGCGGCTGCAAAGTGAGCGTTAGACCCTTTCCTGACTGACTCTAAATACCAGCGGTAGCCCAAAACCAGCGTTAGGAGCCCCTAACGCTGGTTTTGACGGCTAACGCAGAACTCTAAATCTAGGCGTATGTGAAATGAAAACTAGGTCCTTTTGCACTATTTATTTATTATGCATTTATTGATTATGCTATACTACTTTGTTTAGTGGTTCTTCAGTAACAAAAAACAGTTATTTAATTTGCAAGAATAACCCTAACACAGTAATATCCAATACATTTAAAACAACACAGTTGTTATAACACATTAAGAGGGGAGAATACAGTACAGTTTCCCTTATTAAGTAATTAAAAAGGAGGTGTCTATAAAATATTTAAATGGCAGACAAAAGTAAACTACAAAGTGAGTTTTTAGCACAGCAATCTCTAATGTATTAGAATAAACCACAAAAAAACATGTGTGCTATGTCTCTGTATACTAGTCATGCTACTGGTTTGTAATCAACAAGATGTATTGAGACGGGAGGATGGTCATGCTACTGGTTTGTAACCAACAAGATGTATTGAGACGGGAGGATGGTCATGCTACTGGTTTGTAACCAACAAGATGTATTGAGACGGGAGGATGGTCATGCTACTGGTTTGTAACCAACAAGATGTATTGAGGCGGGAGGATGGTCATGCTACTGGTTTGTAACCAACAAGATATATTGAGGCGGGAGGATGGTCATGCTACTGGTTTGTAACCAACAAGATGTATTGAGGCGGGAGGATGGTCATGCTACTGGTTTGTAACCAACAAGATGTATTGAGGCGGGAGGATGGTCATGCTACTGGTTTGTAACCAACAAGATGTATTGAGGCGGGAGGATGGTCAGAGTGATAAATCTAATCAAGAAAGGGATTTTAGTTAATTCAAACTCACTTTTTAAAAATCATGATAGAAAAAGTGATAGCTCTAAATCCATATATTATTAGAGGTTAAAAAGATACAAAGCATATTCAGATGCAAGAACTGTATGGGACCAAATACTGAATTACAATACATAATAACTGGGTCATTTCTGGGGGAATAAATTCAATGACTTCACTTTCACAAAGGAAAAAAAATGATATAAGCGGAAACAGAAAGTTGGTCGGACTCCAAGCCTACTCTAAACATTCATAATTTACATAATAAAATTGAATTATTCTTTCCTATAGCGTATATAAAAATAAATGCTCAGCAGTCAAAACCATCTGTTCAACAAAACATACAAACAAAAAGGCAGTTTTCATTCCTGCAGTTAAACTATGTTTAGTAAAAGCATTTGCAAATACGTTATACAGTAAGGGACTTACAGAACACCCATTTTAAAGAGAATCACATTTAATGGGACGTAGAACACACAAAAAAAATGTTTTACGATTTAAATAGCACATGCAATTTTAAACAAACTTTCAATTTACTTAATTCTCTTGGTGTTTTTTGTTGAAGGAGCAACAATGCACTACTAGGAGCTAGCTGAAACAAAATGTAAAGACTTATGTAAAATATCCAATCAGGATGATGGAGGATATACATCTCTTTATAAACAGGTATAAAAGTAAGCAATATCAATTGAATAAGTTACCTCTGTTTGCCATAAAAATTTCCAGAGCTGTGCTTTGCAAAAGATAACGGCGGGAAAAAATAGCACGGATTTCTGTAAACAGCCATTTCCCATGCAATCCCTCGGTGTAGGCAAGAGTCTGAAAAGAAAAATGTAGAATTGGTAAGTTTCATATTGGCAGCTAGCTTTTATTGTTCTTTACACACCAAAGAAATATACTTAGTAAATATGAAATTGAATGTGAACTGCTGAGGTAAATTTGCATCCACATATTAGTAAAGACATTAGTAAATATCAATACAGTTTAACATTTCATAGTTTCAAAGTTCCACTGAAAAGTAAAGCGTATTGAAAAACACTGTTAGATCATGACTCTAATGCACAGACAAAAAAAAAATGAAAGTGCTCACCTTCCAGGCTAAGGTTATGCTAATGCTTAATGTGAAGCTTGTACTCTACCTGCATATTCTATCTAAATCATGAAAGAAAACAGTTGGGTTTTATATCCCTTTAAAGGGACACTGAACCCAATTTTTTTCTTTTGTGATTCAGATAGAGCATGCAATTTTAAGCAACTTTCTAATTTACTCCTATTATTAAAATTTCTTCATTCTCTTGGTATATTTATTTTAAAAGCAAGGATGTAAGTTTAGATGCCGGCCCATTTTTGGTGAACAACCTTGATTGTCCTTGCTGATTGGACAGCACCATTAAACAATGCTGTCCAGGGTCTGAACCAAAAATTGTCTGGCTCCTTAGCATAGATGCCTTCTTTTTCAAATAAAGATAGCAAGAGAATAAAGAAAATTTGATAATAGGAGAAATTAGAAAGTTGCTTAAAATTGCATGCTCTATCTGAATCACAAAAGAAAAAAATTGGGTTCAGTGTCCCTTTAAAGGGATATAAAACCCAAATGTTTTCTTTCATGATTTAGATAGAATATGCAGGTAGAGTACAAGCTTCACATTAAATTGCTGAGTTGCCAATCCGTATTAAAAGGGACATGAAACCCACATTTTTTCTTTCATGATTCAGATAGAATATGCAATTTTCCAATTTACTCCTATTATAAATTTTTCTTCAATCTCTTGGTATCTTTATTTGAAAAGCAGGAATGTAAGCTTAAGAGCCGACCCACTTTTGGTTCAGCACCTGGTTGGTTGCTGATTGGATAGCTAAATGTAGCCACCAATCAGCAATTTTAATCAACTTTCTAATTTACTCTTGTTACCTTTAGCAGGAATATGTAAGCTTAAGAGCTGGCCCACTTTTGCAGGTAGAGTACAAACTTCACATTAAATTGCTGAGTTGCCAATCCGTATTAAAAGGGACATGAAACCCAATTTTTTTCTTTCATGATTCAGATAGAATATGCAATTTTCAAATTTACGCCAATTATTTTTTCTTCAATCTCTTGGTATCTTTATTTGAAAAGCAGGAATGTAAGCTTAAGAGCCGACCCACTTTTGGTTCAGCACCTGGTTGGTTGCTGATTGGATAGCTAAATGTAGCCACCAATCAGCAATTTTAATCAACTTTCTAATTTACTCTTATGATCATTTCCCCTGGTATTTTTATTTGAAAAAGCAAGAATGTAAGTTTAGAAGCCGAACCACTTTTGGTTCAGGCTCTGGGCAGCGCTTGCTGATTGGTGGCTACATTTAGCTATCCAATCAGCAAGCGAAACCCAGGTGCTGAACCAAAAGTGGGCCAACTCCTAAGCTTACATATTCCTGCTAAAGATAACAAGAGAACAAAGAAAAATTGATAATAGGAGTAAATTGGAAAATTGCATATTATATCTGAATCATGAAAGAAAAAATGTGGGTTTCATATCCCTTTAATACAGATTGGCAACAACAATTTAATGTGAAGCTTGTACTACACCTTGTTTGGCTGTTGGTATACACAAGAGGTAGTGGGGGAGAAAAGTGAATGAAGGTTTCTGCACATAGGTTGGCTGTAGGTATAAATAAGCAGCAAATAGCAGTGAGTGAATGTATAAACACTATACACAAGTTTCCCTTGTTGCTTGCATGTGCCGGCAGCCAGCCAGCCAAAGGAGGAACTCGCATTGTGCGGCAACACTTTACAATTCTATTGGTCAATCAATCCAATGCATTTCCATAGAACACATACTACTTTTTAAGAAAACAAAAATCAATTCAAAACCAAAATGCAACATTTACTTTGTAAATACACTTCTAATGTTGTAACTATATCTCATGATTTGCATTTTAAGTTAATTTAAAAAAACAAAACATTCTCAGTTTTATAATATTGTAATTTCAGATATTGTAAATGTTTTTAATTTTTATATACATTTTTACTAATATCACAAATACAAAGTTTTACAAAACACTGCCAAATAAGGTTAATATGTTCAACAAGAACGTGTGTTTAGAAATAAAAATGGAATTTTAGAAAGTTGTAATTATGAGTTTATGGCATCTTAACTGTAGTAATAGTCAAGGTACAGTTTATTGCCATAAAACCATATTTTTGCAAAGTAAAAGAAAGTGGTCTTTTTCCAGAAGTTCAGCATGCACATTGGATACTGTGAAGAATAGCTGTACCTGGAGTTTGATGGGGGCAATATGGAGATGTAAGAGAGAGGAATGTATGTTCCTTTGTCGTTGGTATAATGGTACAAGGAATCAGCTTGTATACTGCTCTCTGAACATGAGGAGGATATCAGAGAAGAGGCTTAATCTATAGGTTTAACATTTTGTTAAGGGATGAAAATAATATGAAATGAAAACTATCCTCATGCATTTATGTGGGCCTCTGAAACAAAACTACGTAAACCCTTAAATTAAATTTAAAAATTTTGTAAAAATTATGAAAAGCCCACAGATTTTATTCAAAGTTTCTGAGATTTCTTACATATTTTTGAATTCTCTTTCATCTGTTCTTTCATACAATATCTAATTTTATAAGTTTTGTATGTACAATGTGTTTTAATGTATAACCTTTTGTTGCGTTCAAAAAGTGAGATCTACAGTACGTTTTACCTACTAAAGTTGACATAACTATAAAGTTACACTAAAGGTAGTAATGTAGTTTCCATGGCAACTGGTTCATTGGAGGGCTAGACCCCTGTCTAGGTTTCTGTCAGAGCTTGTAACAAAGTCCCATAGAAAAAAGTCTTTCATCTAATCCAATTTTAATTGAACTCTAGAGACTTTGAAGTGGTGTTGCAGCTGAAGATGATAGTTTTGTATGATGGATTAAGAGTCATCTATTAGTTGGCAATGGTATCTCTAGAAAGTTATCTCAAGAAAACCTGCATTTACTAAACCTTATGGTTAAAAGTTCTTGAATGAACCATCGAGCATAGTTTAATATTCCAATAATATTTTGATAAATCAAAGGAGAAATTAAACATATGAGCAAGTAAACTGGTGCTTCTATAACACATGCACATTGTTAACGTTATTCTAGACTGGTAAAAAACCTGTATGGTTTGCCTTTTCCTATTTACCTGGACCTTTACCGTTTCCTTTTCCAGAAATACTGATTGTACCGGCTACAAATCCACAAATGCACAAAAAAGTATATCCGCGGTGCATTTGTATACTTCTAAAATGTTGCTTAGTTTTTGTTTTAGATTAATCCTTAAATAATGCTATTTCAGGATAATACGATAGCCATTAAGGTAACGGACAGTGAGATTGTCTCCCCATAGATCCACTCTATAAAGGTGATATTGTAATAACAGGGACATGAGACCTAAACATTTTATTTTGTCATTCAAACAGAGAAAACAAAAAATCCAATTTACATCTCGTATCAAATTTGCTTTGTACCCATTTTATGAAGAGATACCTTGGTAGATGTCGGGAGCACTACATGGCAGTAAATAGTGCAACTATCCAGTGCTCTTGCATACGGATGACAGTCTTGCAAAACTGCTGCCATATAGTGATGCACACACGATCATGCTCCTGAGCTTACATCCCTGCTTTACAACAAAAGATACCAAGAGAACGAATATAATTTGATAATAGAAGTAAATTATAAACTTGTTTAAAATGGTGTGCTCTATCCAAATCATGAAAGATACATTTTTGGTTTCATATCCCTTTAAGAGCTGCACATTTTTCTCATCTAAACAGTTTAATTGGCCTATATTGACCATTCTGAGGTCTCTCAAGGATGCAAGCTCCCTGGTGGACAGCAGATGCTATATTGTTAGAAACATTCATATAAGACAAAGGTTCTAATTATCTATATCTGCTGACAAACCTTTAAATGCAACTGATACCAGACTTTATGATTATGAAAGTGTTGGGTACGGAGTCTCTTAACTGTTTTTAGGTACATTTTCTTCTTTGTCTAATACATTACAACTGCTGCTATGTAATATATAGAAACAGTGCTGTAAAAAAAAAGTATTCACCCCCTTTATGATTTCCACTATTTTGTTTATTTGTCACAATGAATACTTTCAGATTTTCCTGCAAAATGTAATACAAGTCACAGGAGAACTTGTGCAAACACAAGAATCATTTTGTAAATGATAACTATTTATTAAAAGGACATTCCAGACAAAATTGGAATCAACATGGATACATTTCAGTTCTGAATAGAAGCATTTTTGTAATATACATGCATTAGCAAAAATGCTTCTAGTAAAAGTTGTAGCTGTTCCAAATTTTTATTCAAGTATGCACTGTGCACAAGCATTTTGAACACAGCACTTGCGCAGAGAGCCTAAAGTGCTTGTACCATCTGGTAAGGACTCATTTTCTTAATGGCTGACATGATAAAAGTTCCACTAATGCTCTGAGCAGCTACAGTATTTACAATAATGGTGCACTGAGAATGTCTCGTTATGCTTCACATGCACGTGCAGAGAAAAATGCTCACACTAAAACGGTGATAACTTTTACTAGAAGCATTTTTGCCAATACATGTATATTGCAAATATGATTCTAATCAAAGATGTAATTCATCTAAGTGTATTTATATTTTGACCGGAATGTCCCTTTAACTATTATAAAAATGTAATCCAACACAAACTGGCCCTGTGTAAAAAGTGAGTGGAAATGGCCAATGAACCAATCAGCAGCAGTAGTGACCTAGAAGTGTGACTGCCACTGCTGATTGGCTCGTCAGCAGTTTTCTGAGGCTCAAGAGATTTTAAATATTTGTTCAACCTATTTACAGGGGTTAAACACATAGGGCTGGATTATGAGTGAAGCACTAAACTAACAGTTACGAGCGAACGAAAAGGGGTTTATCACAGGTGTTTGCGCAAGTTAGGTTTTTCGCTCGTATTAAAAGTAAAAGCAATCGCTTGAGCACAATTGAAGTTAACGCACGTCGGGTTAGCGAGACCTCAGAGCTCTGGTTAACAAAACAAAAAGTGTCACAAAACACATAAAAAATACATTACAAAGTACAGCCACAGACATATCACCATCTAATAAAAATGATTTGAAAAAATACTGCACTAAACAGTTATAAGATATGAAGGCTCAGGTGTTAGAAAACAAAAGGCAGGCAAAGTGCTTTAACAGAGATACATACATCTCTAAAGATAAAGATGTATATGTGTGTGTGTGTGTACACATATATGTATTTATGTATTAAATGTGTAGATATGTATTTACAAACCTATATACACACACAAACACATTATATATATACTAATCGATAAGCCTGCCCAGAGGGCAGTCTAATTATTTTTTAAACTACAGATGTTGAAACAACCTATTTTGTAACTGTTCTTTTATATAAATATTTAAGCTACAGGTGTAGCAATACTATAATTATAATGGACTACTGTCTTAAATATAACCGCAAACCCCCAACATCACAATAAACCTAATTACCCTATTAACCCCTAAACAACAAAACCCCCACATCGCAATAAACCTATTTACCCTATTAACCCCTAAACCACAAAACTCCCATATCGCAATAAACCTAATTAACCCTTTAAACCGCCAAAACCTACAACGCAAATAACTATTTAAATAACTAAGTACCCTAACCTAACACCCCCTTAAATTAACCCAAATTACCTAAACTAATACATTCTAAAGTTACTAAAAAAACAAAAAAACTAAGTTAACAAAAAATAAAAAAGGCTAACATTACAGAAAATAAAAAAGCCCCCCCCCCAAATAAAAAACACCCGTACTCTAACAATAAACTAACAGTAGCCCTTAAAAGGGCTTTTTGCAGGGCATTGCACCAAGTTAATCAGCTCTTTTATTATTATTTATTTATAAAGACAGATTCCACAGCGCTGCCCATGGGTACAAGGATAACAGTACAGTGGAGAAACAATACGATAAGACACAAAATTTTACAGACACATACAGGGGGAATTGAGGGCCCTATTCCCGTGGGAACTTACAATCTACAAAAAATACACAAAGTCCCACCTAACAGTAAACCCCCCCACCCCCCAAAATAAAAGAACATAACACTAAAAACCTAAACTACCCATTGCCCTAAAAAGGGCATTTGTTTGAGCATTGCCATTAAAAGGGCATTTAGCTCTTTTACTGTCCATCCCTAATCTAAATAAAACAAACCCCCCTCAAAAAAAAAAACTTAAAAAAAAACCTAAGTCTAACCCCAGGTTGCTACTCACCGTTCCTGAAGTCCGGCGGAGAAGATCCTATTCCAGGCGGTGAAGTCATCTTCCAAGCACGACCTCTTCTTCTTCCAAGAACATCCTGCGCGGAGCGGAGCTGAAGACTGACGACCCTGGAACTGAAGACCAGTGACCGCGGAGCCATGAAGCATGGAGGATCCTCTTCGTACAATCTCCACCATACACTGAATAGTGAATTCAAGGTACACGATTAAAGATGGCGTCCCTTGAATTCATGAAAGAAGTTGTGGAACAAGAGAGTTCCACTGGAAGTGTGCAAACCCAGCACTCTGTGCCCAGAATATTGGCGAGGTGATCCAGTTTGAATTAAAATTTAACTTTTATTCATTTTTCTTAAATACAACGTTAAAAATCGCTATATGAGATCTATTCCAATGTGTAGGAAAAGTGGTGACTATATTTTAGGATATAATACTGCCCAAATATATATAGTCAGAATAATAACCACTAGTAGGTAAACAGGTACATAACTAATACCCAGGGATTGTGAATTATCAAAGCTCACTGGGTCTGTTTGAATCAATTACAGACTATTCTAATTTAGTTCTGCTACAAGGTTTGGAAAGAGTGGGCAACCACAATACACTGGTGATTGTAGAGAAGTTATATTACAATTCAACACAGTGGCTCAACTTGGTACTTGGAGCTCCTTAAAGTGTATATTGTGTTTGTGTTATGCTTATACACGTGTTTATGTAACTTTCATTAAATTGACCACTGATAAATAATGCATTCAACGTGGATCTCTCCGTGGAGGATAAATATTATATGTTCCAGTGTGACTGGACCACTCACTGAATTTTGACTGAGTGGAGCATTGTTACATATGTACTGTATATATATCGTTCAATTTCTAATATACATTCCATAGTTTATATTGCTTGTAGTAGCAAGTATCGATTTTGTAATAGTAATATAGTTGCCGCCTTGCGGCTGGAGTATCTTATGCTAGTGGAAATGTTAATATAATCTTGAGTATATTTCCTACATTAAAATTCAATAACACAATATAATAGAGTGCATCTAGGTTATATGCTGTCAGATGGTAGAGTAATATCAGGGGTATGGTTACTGTGAATTGAGAATTCAGGACAGCTATACATTTTTCTCTGTAATGCACAGTGGCTCAGCTCATATCTTACAATAATGGCCTGAATATATAATCAGGGACTTGGCACAATTCGGTTCAATGGTAAATTGTTATACAAGAATTCAGTTTGTATCCAAATAAACCAGTACTCTCATTTCCCTCTATACATGTAACAGAGTTTGTGTGCTTTCTGTGTATCTGACTTAGGTATTGTATTGTTCAAGTACATGCTTTTCTTGTTAGCAATACTTATGGGAAGCTGGATTATGTACTTTGTATATTATGATAAATCGTTAATTATCACTTGTTGCTCCTTGGAGCTAAAATATTAGTCATTTTAGATATATCCTTAGTGGGAATACCCGCAGTCTCTTATACCCTTGCCATCTCGGTTTATGATTTTAAATGTTTCTAAAGTATAAGCGGCTATATTAGTTTAGGTAATTTGGGTTAATTTAAGAGAGTGTTAGGTTAGGGGGTGTTAGGTTAGGGTACTTAATTATTTAAATAGTTATTTGCGTTGTGGGTTTTGGCGGTTTAAAGGGTTAATAAGTTAGATTTATTGCGATGTAGGGGTTTTGCGGTTTACTGGTTAATAGGATAATTAGGTTGATTGCGATGTGGGGGTTTTGCGGTTTAGAGGTTAATAGGGTAATTAGGTGTATTCCGATGTGGGTAGTTGACGCTTAAGTGATTAAGGGGTTAATTACTTTATTATTTAGCGATGTGGGGGTTTGCAGTGTATGGGTTAATACTTTGTGTAGGATTTTTTGTTATATTTCGTGCGGGCGGTGTATTATTATTTTTTTAATAATACTTGATGCGGGCGGTTATTTTTTTTTTTTTTAATACTTGATGCGGGTGGTTAGTTGTTGCTTTTGTAATGCTCCGTTTGCCTTTGCTGCATCCACCGGTGGATTCTTTCACCACCCTGCTATTTTCGGAATTCACCTGGATGCAGCTTCGCTGCATCCAGGTGAATTCTTTTGTCCTGGCGCTACCAACATTCCATTGAGGATGCGTGCACAAGTGCCGACGGCAACGGACATCCCTTGGTCTGACTTATCAGGAAGCATCTGTCTTGCTGGTAGTGTAGACGGCACAAGCCACGCCCACTATAGCGATATACTGGGCATTGGTTGAGAGGTAGACTTTATGTGTTATATAGTCATGGATGTAACAACTAGATAAACTAATTGTATAAAAGGATACAAAACAGTTTGTAGCAAAGAATTGCACACAATTATCATTAGTCTTAACTTCCAGAAAATCTAATGTGATTTAGACAATGCTTCTATTTTTAAAAGGTTCCATTCCATTCATACATTACAGTCTTTATTAAATAAACTAGGAACACACATTCATACTGTTGCAAAGGCAAGTGAATTAAAAACACTTAAAACCTGGTTTAGGTAAATATAGGTTTTGCTCAAATAATCATGGTAATTGTATATACGGGCCCACTGTAGTATTATCCTATAGAAAGCTAAGCCCTTACAATCCGAGGGCTGTATTACTTTTAAACATTAATAGCTGCTATAGTGGGTACCATAGAATTGTTTGTATAGATTTTTTAAAGCATATATTTTTTTTTAAAAAAACAGATAAGCTAGTTAAAAACAACAAACAGGAGAGACACAGCTACCAGGGGTCCAACAGGAGTAGCTGTGTCTCTCCTGTTTGTTGTTTTTAACTAGCTTATCTAGTCCTGAGGGAGGTATATGTTATACAAGAATCCCTACCTACTTATTAGATTAATTACTATATACACCTGCCCATAATATTTCCACAGCCGATAGAAGTGTCTACATCACATTCCACAAACCGCGCCCCTCAAACAGAGACTCGTAAGGTGCCCAATGAATATACCAATCTGAATGGTAAACCATTATAGAATGTGGTGTATACACATCCATGACTATAGAACATATAGGGTTGGGGATTATTCAAGTTAAGAAGTAACAGATGCTGTTTCAAAGTAAAAGTTGTTTCACAAAAAGACCAGTGAGTGCAAGTATTTTGTTCTCTTGTATTGAAGTTTCACTAGCACCCTGGCAGTCGTGGATAAGTGAGAGTGCACATCTCTGCTACAAATATATATATATATATATATATATATATATATATATATATATATATATATATATATATATGAACAGCATCTGTTACTACTTAACTTGAATAATCCCCAACCCTATATGTTCTATAGTCATGGATGTGTATACACCACATTCTATAATGGTTTACCATTCAGATTGGTATATTCATTGGGCACCTTACGAGTCTCTGTTTGAGGGGCGCAGTTTGTGGAATGTGATGTAGACACTTCTATCGGCTGTGGAAATATTATGGGCAGGTGTATATAGTAATTAATCTAATAAGTAGGTAGGGATTCTTGTATAACATATACCTCCCTCAGTTGTATAACATATACCTTCCTCAGTTGTACTGATTATCCGCATTTATATTACGGTTGCTATTTGAGGGTGGACACGTCGTATTCCCTATTATGGCATCTCATTTGGCACTAGCCTACCCTTGGGGGCGTTTGGGGCGTCATGAGCCATGCCCTCAACTGTGATATACTGTGGCAATACTGCGCGTTTTGAGTGTCTGTGCCATATAAAACTGTAGATAGCATTCTACTTGCTTTCCAGACACCTTACACACAGTGTAGCTTTGGGCTTACGATAAAGGAGCGTGGCTTATTGTAACACGGACACTATTGGCCACTGACATGCCATGGTGTGTGGATTCACACCTAACCCTCACACAGCGTGTCTCTGAGCACCATGCTGGAATTGTTTGTTTGTATGGGGTCCATTATGGCGATTTAGAAGATAAATATGGATTGGATCCGGTTTGCATAGCAGGTTTTTATACAAGGTGGGTCTTCTTATGTTTTCCTGATGTAATCATGGATGTTTTGAGCCATACAGCCGGACGTGGTATTACAATATTAATGACATTAACGGTTGTGATGATCTGTCTCCTGGATGTAGTTTTTTACATGTATATAGGATATAATCCGTCACTAGATATATGCACTGGATATTTTATTAAGATTATGAATATGATTTGCACTTATGATATGGACTACATATCCTGTTATGATTCACATGTTTATGTACACTTAATGTATTGATACTATCACCTGTATGCAATGATGCTGATTTGTGATACTAGTTTGTGATTGGTTGCAGGGGATATGGGAGGGCCCTGTATTTCCATTTAAGCACGGTTTTGTTCACTTTTTGATTGTCTAAGGAAGGAGTGAATGCTCCGAAAGCGTTCACAATAAAGTTTGCTGTGAGTTAAAGCCAGAGAGTGCAATTACTGGACTGTGTTATTTGGAATTTTCTGCACTCTGGTCCTTATCCTAAGAGCGAATGGGAGTGCACCTTTCATCTACATTTTATATATATATATATATATATATATATATATATATATATATATATATATACACACACACACACACATACAGTATATATATATATATCAACAACAGGTGCACTCACTGTTACTTAGGGCATCCGCCGGGGTGCTGCGTGGAAAACATACGGTGATATCAATCAACCCCAAAAGGAAGAAAAGGCGCTTCACTCTCCGGTCTTTGCAAAAGTTTTAATTCGATTTACAACATCATTCAAAGAAGTCCCCCAAACGTTTCGATACCTATTGGTATCTTTGTCAATGGGTATTTAAAACATATTCGTCCCAAGAAAAGGTTCCTAATCTACCCCAAAACCACTCACCTATAAGTACCCATAATGTGTCTCTGTCACTTCCGGTGTATCGGAAGCCGCCCCCGAGTGCGCACGTCCGGCCTTGCACTGGCCACATGGCTAATTACCATAGATCAACTCACGTGATGACGCTTACGCTTCTGTCACACGTAACTCCTCTAGACAACGCGCATATCGGGTGACGGTGGTTCCGATAACATCGGACGAACTATTCCAAGTACCATAATTCTAAAGACCATAGTGAAGTGTCCCATATACCACAAATGTTTTAAAAGAGTGTTAACACCACACTACTTGAGATCCCAAGAGGATCGTATATCTGTACCATTAAAGCTGCATTAACTTTCAAACAGCACTATCTTTCAAATACATTACTCAACATAAGACCCATATTGTAATATTATAAATAGCTAGAATAATAACATCAAATGTTGTCAAATATTCTGAATAGATAAATGCATCAAGTTATATTCATTAATAACTCATGTATGTTATTCATGTCTGGTGGAGTATAGTGAGAAACATTATTCAGGCCACAGCAATACACTGAACACAGTTATTATGGAGACTTTGTATATATATGTAACAAAGGACAAGTCTATCCTTTTAACATCGATGACCTAGACCGATTAATCATAGACATCCCATTCAAAGAAAGACATTAAAGTCCAATTGCATATTTAGTCCCTTCGGGGCCACCGTATCAAGAAGGTAAATCCAAGAGGTCTCAACCTGTAGTAATTTCGTATTTCTGTCACCCCCCCTCCATAGGGGGGGCACATGATCAATAAGCATAGTCCTCAGGCTTGCCGCTGTATGTCCTGCCTGGAGGAAGTGTCGGGCAACAGGTTGATCAGCTGTTTTCTTCTCTATCGTCTGTCTAATGGCATGGCGATGATTAGCCATCCTCTCACAAAATGTAGTGGAGGTCTTCCCCACGTACATCAAAGAACATGGACACATCAGTATGTAGACCACGTAGGTGCTCATGCATGATAATCTATGCAGGATCTTAAACTTTCTCCCAGTATGTGGGTGATGAAAAAACATCCCTGTTAACATACTATTGCACGTCGTGCAATCCCCACATCTGTAGCAACCTACTTTCCTCTTTGTGTCCAACCACGTGCTTTTTTCATAGCACTTTATAGGGTCATTATGGACCAAGAGATCCTTCAGATCAGGTGCTCTTTTGTAAGCCATCTGTGGAGCAGTTGTATGTAAGAATGGTAATGTTTTATCAGTGCTGATGATCTCCCAATTCTTCTTTACCGACTCAGACAGTACCTTAGATATGGGGTTGAAAGTAGTTACAAAATTAATGTTATCACCTTTGTTTTCCACCATCTCAATCAACTCCCTTGGTTGCAGCAGGGTCATCTGATCATCCTGGGCCAAGTTGGTGTGCACCTGTGTGATCAACTTCTTTCTGTATCCTCGCTGTTCCAATTTCATAATCAATTCATCCTCCTGTAGTCTTCTCGTCTCTCTTAGTGTATTATTGCGGGCCAGTTGAGAGGAGACAACACTCCACTCTTTTTCTGATGTTCCGGGTGGAAACTTGTGGACAGTAATAATGACGCGCTCGGGGGGCGGCTTCCGATACACCGGAAGTGACAGAGACACATTACGGGTACTTATAGGTGAGTGGTTTTGAGGTAGATTAGGAACCTTTTCTTGGGACGAATATGTTTTAAATACCCATTGACAAAGATACCAATAGGTATCGAAGCGTTTGGGGGACTTCTTTGAATGATGTTGTAAATTGAATTAAAACTTTTGCAAAGACCAGAGAGTGAAGCGCCTTTTCTTCCTTTTGGGGTTGATTGATATCACTATATATATATATATATATATATATATATATATATATATATATATATATATATATATATATATATACATACACACACAGGTAGCCCTCAGTTTACGCCGGGGTTAGGTTCCAGAAGGAATGGTTGTAAATCGAAACCGTTGTAAATTGAAACCCAGTTTATAATGTAAGTCAATGGGAAGTGAGGGAGATAGGTTCTAGGCCCCTCTCAAAATTGTCATAAGTCACACCTAATACATTATTTTTAAAGCTTTGAAATGAAGACTTTGAATGCTAAACAGCATTATAAACCTAATAAAATAATCACACAACACAGAATATATAATTAAACTAAGTTAAATGAACAAAAACATTTGCTAAACAGCATTATAAACTTAATAAAATAATCACACAACACAGACTTCACTTGCATTTTTCTGCAAACAGTTCTTTCTATGCATTTCAATCTGGACTGATTTATAGACAGGAAGATCTTGTTCCTTTGAAATCTGCTCGATAGCTCAGGTCTGGTTAAACTGATTAATTTCAGCTTGCTTGGCTTTGCTGCAACACAAGCGGACAGCTCTACCTACTGGCTATTTTAATAAATGCACTGCTTCTCAATGCTTTTCAATAGCAGTCACATGACTGGAAAAAAAGGTTGTTATTCTGAAACGGTGTAAATTGAACCGTTGTAAAACGAGGGCCACCTGTATATATATATATATATATATACACACACACACACACACACACACACACACACACATACATATATATATATATACACAAGTGCATTTTAGCCCTTTGGAGTTAAAAGGACAAAACACAATTTCTTTCATGATTCAGATAGTGCATGTGATTTTAAATATCTTTCCAATTTACTTCTAGCTAAATTGGTTCACTTGGAATCCTTTGTTGAAATGGATACCTAGGTAAGCTTAGAAGCTCCTGATTGGTGGCTGCACATTTATGCCTCATGCAATTGGCTCACTATTGCATTCAACTAGTTCTCAGTAAACAAAGAATATCAAGAGAATGAAGTTATGTAGATAATAGAAGTAAATTAGAAAGTAGTAAAATTGTATTCTCTGCCTAAAAGCATGAAATAAACATTTTTGGTTTCATATTAACATAAAAAACATTTATGCAATATTAATATTTAAAATAGTGTTTAACTGTGTATGTACTGTAAATATTCAACATTCCAATGATCTGCACATAACAGAATAATTTCTATGTACATATATATATATAATATATATATATATATATATATATATATAGATATCTATTTAGATTTTGCTACACAAGCGAACCCTAAAGGCCAACTAATAAGAATTAGAAGACTATGCAATACAATATCAAAGTATGATGAACATTCTCTAGACCTAGTCAATCGTTTAGAATGTAGAGGATATGATGAACAAAATCTTATGAAGTTAAGAGCACAGGTGAGGGATCTGAATAGGTAACAGGAATAAGACCAAAAAAGAAGGAAACAAGGGAATAAATTCCAAAAAGTATTCTTTGTCACTCCTTTTAGTAATCGATTACAACACATTGTCAACATAGTTAAATCAAACCTGAACATTCTGAGGTTGGACCCAAAAATGAATTCCATTCTGTAAAAGGTATGCAAATATGTACCCAGAAGAGCTCCAACCATAGGATCCTAGGTTATTAACTATGTATACAAACAACAACAAATTTTCAATGTGGTATACATCCATGCAATTGTGGATAAAGATTTTCCCTCTACTGTAGAAGTTAATAGGTTGAATATGAATTTTTAGATTAGATTGTTGCTCAAAATATGTTGTGTATTTAACTACATGCAGTTTGTAAAAAACAATATACAGGTTGCACTATTCGCAACCTCAAAGCCTGAATAAGGGAACATCTATCCTCTATTGAGAAAGACCCTCCGAAAACCCCAATAGCAAAACATTTTTACAAATATTTAGAAGGGAAAAAAACACTCAGGTTTTAGGCAGTAGATTTTGTCCCTTTTCAGCTAAGAGGAAGAGATAGAATTAAACGACTATTGGATAGAGAGGTCCAGTGGATATATATATGGCATAAATCTAAGATGGGACATAGACCTGTACCAGGGCCCTTAATATCATATTCCCTTATTTGTTTGTCCTATAAAAGTACAACCTGGGGTAATAAAAGGTTATAATATTTCCTTTTTCTCTTTGCTGATACACTTATATGTGTGTGTGTATATATATATATATATATATATATATATGTGTGTGTGTGATTCCCAATGTATTGTTATATATGTGCACACACAAATATATATCGTTAACTGTGTCCAGGGCTCCATAATAGTACATTTAGTATTGCTCCATAATGTCTGAATTTCTATATTCCAATATTCCCCTGATAACGATCTTAGTCAATTTGTACTCAATATTTGGATACTTTTCTGATGTAACTCTTCTTTGAATGTGACAAATTCCTAATTTTTTACTCCGTTCATTGTCTAATGTATCGAGTGTTTACCTACGCAATACAGTGCAGTGGAGGCTGGTACCTGATCATTGGTAAGAGCGTCCAATGGGGTGTTCCCATAGGGTTTAAAAAATAGCGCTCTGTCCGTATCCACTACACTGTCTTTGAGAAAGCGCCAGAAACGCATCAGATGATGTAGGCTGTGTCCTCATTACCTACACTCCTCCGTTTGTGTCTACTGCAAATTGTAAGTTTTAAAGTTTGTCAATACATTTTTGAGTTTTTAACTTTACACTAGTGCAATGGTGATATTGTTGACCTGAAACTTGGTCTACTCACATGTTTGGAAAATCTCTCCTTGTTCAAGTTATACACGCTGTGGGTGGCTTGTTATTTTCAGCTGGCGAAACACCGGCTGTTTCCTATCCATAGTGAGTGAGCCTCACAGCGATTTCAGTCAGAAGAGTTCTTACCTCTTGAATTTATTATATATATATATATATATATATATATATATATATATATATATATATATATATATACACATATATACAGGGAGTGCAGAATTATTAGGCAAATGAGTAGTTTGACCACATCATCCTCTTTATGCATGTTGTCTTATTCCAAGCTGTATAGGCTCGAAAGCCTACTACCAATTAAGCATATTAGGTGATGTGCATCTCTGTAATGAGAAGGGGTGTGGTCTAATGACATCAACACCCTATATCAGGTGTGTATAATTATTAGGCAACTTCCTTTCCTTTGGCAAAATGGGTCAAAAGAAGGACTTGACAGGCTCAGAAAAGTAAAAAATAGTGAGATATCTTGCAGCAAAGCTTCTGAAGCGTGATCATCGAACAATCAAGCGTTTCATTCAAAATAGTCAACAGGGTCGCAAGAAGCGTGTGGAAAAACCAAGGCACAAAATAACTGCCCATGAACTGAGAAAAGTCAAGCGTGCAGTTGCCAAGATGCCACCAGTTTGGCCATATTTCAGAGCTGCAACATCACTGGAGTGCCCAAAAGCACAAGGTGTGCAATACTCAGAGACATAGCCAAGGTAAGAAAGGCTGAAAGACGACCACCACTGAACAAGACACACAAGCTGAAACGTCAAGACTGGGCCAAGAAATATCTCAAGACTGATTTTTCTAAGGTTTTATGGACTGATGAAATGTGAGTGAGTCTTGATGGGCCAGATGGATGGGCCCGTGGCTGGATTGGTAAAGGGCAGAGAGCTCCATTCCGACTCAGACGCCAGCAAGGTGGAGGTGGAGTACTGGTTTGGGCTGGTATCATCAAAGATGAGCTTGTGGGGCCTTTTCGGGTTGAGGATGGAGTCAAGCTCAACTCCCAGTCCTACTGCCAGTTTCTGGAAGACACCTTCTTCAAGCAGTGGTACAGGAAGAAGTCTGCATCCTTCAAGAAAAACATGATTTTCATGCAGGACAATGCTCCATCACACGCGTCCAAGTACTCCACAGCGTGGCTGGCAAGAAAGGGTATAAAAGAAGAAAATCTAATGACATGGCCTCCTTGTTCACCTGATCTGAACCCCATTGAGAACCTTTGGTCCATCATCAAATGTGAGATTTACAAGGAGGGAAAACAGTACACCTCTCTGAACAGTGTCTGGGAGGCTGTGGTTGCTGCTGCACGCAATGTTGATGGTGAACAGATCAAAACACTGACAGAATCCATGGATGGCAGGCTTTTGAGTGTCCTTGCAAAGAAAGGTGGCTATATTGGTCACTAATTTGTTTTTGTTTTGTTTTTGAATGTCAGAAATGTATATTTGTGAATGTTGAGATGTTATATTGGTTTCACTGGTAAAAATAAATAATTGAAATGGGTATATATTTGTTTTTTGTTAAGTTGCCTAATAATTATGCACAGTAATAGTCACCTGAACACACAGATATCCCCCTAAAATAGCTATAACTAAAAACTACTTCCAAAACTATTCAGCTTTGATATTAATGAGTTTTTTGGGTTCATTGAGAACATGGTTGTTCAATAATAAAATTAATCCTCAAAAATACAACTTGCCTAATAATTCTGCACTCCCTGTATATATATATATAAAAAAAGTGTCAAAATACCTTCAGATTTATGAAGAAATATGTATTTATGAAGAAAGAGAACATATTCTGCTATGTGAAGAACATTGGAATGTGAAATATACATATTTTTATGTCAGATTATCGCACTTCAGAATATGCAAATCGGGTTTGTGCTCACTCTTGGAGATTGACAGTCCCTTCTCTCGAGCAATTGGTCACGCAAGTTAAGGGGCAGGCATCACACTCTCATCGGAGTGTGTAATGATGCATACGGCCCAGCAGACAAACAGATCTGCTACACGTATGCAGTGAAGGTGAGTGGACAGCTTTTCAAATTCAGAAGTTGTCCGCACGTCATTTAATACATGGGGTCCACTGAATTCCTATAGGGACCACAATAGAGACTTTTGATGTTAAAGTGCTGGAACTAAAGTCTTGCTGATAATCGTCACACAAGAATTCTAAAAAGATTACATAATTTACCACCCTATAGTAAACTGAACTAGGAGACTTTTTTCTTTCAAATGTGGATTGGGATGCAATATTGGTCTTAACAGAGAAATTCCAGAGAACCCGGAGTCATCCAAGTTGGTTCTATCATCAATTACCTGAACAATATCCACATTGCCATCTTGTCTTGAGAGTAAGAATTGCAATTATTTTCATTTGTCCCCACTGTAGCGACTGAGGTATCAGTGATATTGGAAGAAAAAGACACATCAGTTTGAAGTTCCATGCCATGTCGGAGAAGGCATCAACCTGCATAGATTTAGGAGATGAAAACTGGCTGAAGTGTACTTGATAATTTTTGATGGATGCCATCAAATTCCCTCGACTCCTCAGTTATTTTGTTGAAATCATTTTTGTGGAGCTGCCATTTAATTCCATAGCTTTGGACTATGTTCAGGTAAACATGTCTTGCAGTTCAAATTTGCAAGACGATGATCTGCTGTTAAATTTTGAATATGTTTCTGGGCCTAAAATAATAAAATGGCAACCTTGAGGATTGCTTGACAATCCATTCATATTTGGAAATTATGTCTTGCAAAGAATCCTGAAGATGTTCAATTGCCAGGGTTATTGCTCTCATTTCCAGGATGTCTGAAAGTAAACCCAATTCGCCATCTATATGTATATGTATATTTTGCCCTTAAGAAGTTGCTCCTCAGCACACAGAAAACGTTTTGACAATGAAAACTTTTTTGATTTCACAAGTTTTCATTTTGATTTAAAAAACAAATAAGAACACAATATAGCATGATACAGAAAAGTAAAAAGGGAAGGAATAAAGGGGATACAAATACAAACAATAAGGTACATGAACCAAATGTAGTTAATCTACATAACAACCCTGATGAACATAATTGAAGAGATGGTGGTTTGGTTTAAATAACACACCTTAAACAATATATGATGACAGTCATAAGCTTCATAATGGCCTAATAGTTTGAGAATGGACAGAGGTAGCAAAAATCTTAGTATAAGGTAGATGGAAAATTCTAGTAGGAAACGTAAACCACAATTTATCACTGCAACATATAACTGCAGAAATAATAATACAAGCAATAGCCACTCCCAAAAAGTATACAATAAAAGTAGGGGGAAAAGATAGATATAGCCCTGCTAATATGCCAAGATTCTAGGTTATAGGTGTTTCCCAATGATACAGCAAAACATACGCTATAGAGATAGAGATATTGTATGGTCTACTAGGTTAACCCAGTTACTAAAGGTTGGAATAGTCTGTTTCCAGAAATCATGAATAAGATGTTTGGCACAGTTTCTCAATAATTTAAAAGTGTCACTTTGAATTTATGATACAACAGTTTTCTGCACTGCAAAATACAGGAGGAGTAGTATGTCTTCAGTATTCGGCTGTTTTGGGAGCCGAATATCCTCATGTGCAGGAGAAACATACTAATCTGTGCAAATCCAGATCTTAGTGTGTTTCACTTGCACAAGAGGATATTCAGCTCTGCAAACAGAATCCTACTTCTAGTGAATGGTTTAGTGTACAGCATAAGGTATTTTCCATATTACTAATAATTTCATCCCAGAATATTTGGATGTAGGGGCAGTCCCACTAAATAGAAGTGAGCCTTTTTGACTACAGTCTCTAACATCTATCAGAGATACCACCAGATAAGAGTTTTATATGGGTTCCAATTGAGTATTGAGATAGATGCTAACAATGAAAAAGTTACACCCTGAGGGTAAAAAAAGTATGTAAGAGTCTAAGCATGACAAAATATAGTCACAAATAAAACACAGAGACATAAAATGTCATCAATACAATGCTCTGCAAGAAAAGTGCAATAATAAAGCTATGGACTAGCAATGCACTACTGGTACTGAGTTAAAACAGCCACTTATCCAATTAGGTACAGCATATATGCGTAGCCACCAATCCCCTGCTGTGTTCAGCTCAGGATTAACAGGGCATTGCTGCTCTGGATCCGACTTTCTGTTCAAATAGGAGTTAAACACATAGCTATATACAAGCAACAGTGCAAAAAATATGCTCTAACAAGTAAAAGCATTTTATTATTGAAGCTTTATGCAATTTTGATGCAAGTGTAAATAAAAACAACATTGAACATATTAAAAGTCTAAAGAAAATGAGAGCTTTGATATTTACAGGTGACCCAGATGAAGAGTTTGAAGTTTAGGTCATGACATATCTGTGACAAAAGGTAAAATGTGTTAATTTCAAAAGACAGCAGCCAGGTTACATTTTTTTTACTCCTCTGATATCCCCAGGCTTATCAAGATTTCTAATAAAACAACAAGTTGCTACTAAATACTCTGTGAATTATTTACAGGACTGTGTCTCTAAGGTGCATCTATCCAGCACAAATACTACACAATGAAATAGAAATTTCACTTGCTGTAAATCTGTCTGCCGCATAAGCTTCAGTCGAAATAGTTTTACCCTACTGAAGCAACATCAATTTACCATTCTCTGCTTCATGTATCAAATGACTTTCTATGAAAATATCAATATCATTGGTTAATATAAATGAAATTAATTTTTAAAGCTAGACTAAAGGTTGACATCTGAAAAATTGCATTGCCTTGCAGAAGAAGAATTTCTGTCCTCTTGTGAAATTTGGGGTCAAGAGGTCAAGTAATTTTCCTAGTCTTCAATGGGATTCAGTGAAATATGAACTTCATTGTCACCGAGCCCCAAAGCGATAAGATAAAATGAGCTGATACATCATTTGCTGTGGGTTTATCATCTCCTGCAGTAATCGGAAGAGAAAACACAAGTTGTTTTAATCTCCTGATTGTCCATAACCCAAAATTAAAGTAATTTGAGCCTGATCGATACAAAAGGTCACACTAGACTTATTTAATTTTTAACAGCAGCAATAATAGCCTAGCACACTAAAGGGGGATCATATTAATAGAGTTATGCCTGGAAATCATAATGGAAAGTAGCTGATTTAGGTTACTATGTCTTACAAAATAATAACTACACTGCCATTTTAAATTCATTAAAAAAATCCAAGGAAATATTAGGAAGTGCAGATGAAAATTTACCACATGATAAATATGTTCCCCACATTTATTTATATTGTTGCATTCCTTTTACCATATAGATGCAAACCTTTTCATATAAAGGTATTATAGTACCTTCTGATATGTAAGTGACTACTATAAAAGTGGCAAATACCTAATGTGTTTAATGTATGGGGAGATATAGCCTCTAACGAAACCCATATATCCTAAAAAAAACACAACCCTCATGTAAGAGGGGATAACCCACCTCAAGATGAGGGATTATGTAATGGCTCTGCAAATGTCAAACACCTGTCAGGTGAATTTTGCAGTGTCTGGGCTCTTAAAGAGACCCTAACACCCTATTTAAGCACCATAACTTAGCAAGTGATCCATCTTGTGAAAGACAATGACAATTACCTGATGGAACCATAAGGATAGTGAAGAGCATCATGTGGGATGGTGCCCCCCCCTTCTCATCGCCACACAAATCGTAAACTAACAAGAATCCCCTTATATCAGTAGCCATGTGACTGCCTTAATTTACATACCTATAACAATAGCAAATATTTTACAGTTCTATGCAAAGAGATCTGGCAACTATCACAAAAATATAGATACTCTTATAAAAAATGAAGTCCCACTCTTAAAGGGACACTGAACCCATATTTTTTCTTCTGTTATTCAGAAAGAACACGCAATCTTAAGCAACTTTCTAATTTACTCCTATCGTCAATTTTTCTTCGTTCTCTTGCTATCATTATTTGAAAAAGAAGGCATCTAAGCATTTTTTTGGTTTCAGTACTCTGGACAGCACTTTATTGGTGGATGAATTTATCCACCAATCAGCAAGGACAACCCAGGTTGTTCACCAAAAATGGGCCGGCATCTAAACTTACATTCTTGCATTTCAAATAAAGATACCAAGAGAATGAAGAAAATTTGATAATAGGAGTAAAACTAAATTTGCTTAAAATTTCATGCTCAATCTGAATCACGAAAATAAAAATTTTGGGTACAGTGTCCCTTTAAGTAAGGGGGGTCGCATCTATACATTTGTGATCCCATCAACATTATGATCACCCGGAACCAACACTTAGTTAAATTTGATGATGTTCTTGTTATGATTTAATGATTCTTGTTCATCAAAGTAAATAGATATGTGATTGTATTGTAACAATGGGAGAAGTGCTCAAGTGTAAGAATAGAAAACATTTCAAGATCTATACTGAGTTATTTTTGTTAAACTTTTTTACATTATGTTTGATCATCTTTAGTTTCTTTTGAATTTTATTAAATCCTGTTAACATAGTACTCTGAGGGTCGTTTTTTTTTTTAACTTTTGGATACTTCTGCAAATTAAAGGGTATATTGCTAATGTGTATGACACCTACTAACATTTTATGTTTTATAGAAATATATATATATTAGATACAGATTCCACTACCTCTGATGAAGAAGAGTTTAACTCTTCAAAACGCGTTCGTTTATTGTTATAACACTAGTGGACATCTGGCTTTTGAGATAACTACCGATAATTTTTATCACTTTGGTATTTTGTGATTCTCATCATGAGTTGCTGTAATGCAATCTGATTGGTTGTATATGAAATACCCTGTGACGAGATTGGATTATATTTCAATGTTTTTCTGATACCTCATATTCAACTGAGGTTTGAAAGTACCTGTCCATTAGGCAACACATTTCTGTGTTCATTTTATTGTTATATAATCAATAAAACCACATTATACTATGTATCTTCTCTGATGTGTTTTCTACATATGGGGAACAATATAAGGATTCTTCTCTTCAACGTACTGTGAAAAACCCAGGACTTGTGTGTGGGCGGTAGTACCTTTCCCTCCAATGTGTTCCACTTAACTCATATGATTGAGGTTATGTCTGTGAGTATACTGTGTGCCCATTCCTGGGATTGCTACTTTCATCACCCACAGACTCTTTTGGTGTTAACGGTCTGCTTAAGAACTTCGTTTTATTTGGACTTTCAGCTCCTCACAACCATAGGACGTTTTTCATCACAATATTGATTTATTTATTTTTAAGAATATTATATTGAGTCCGTTTTTTGTTTCACATTGGAATTAATGTAGATGTGTTCTGCTCATATTGATGTGTTAATAATTTAGATTGAGATCTACCTCTATTAGCGCTCACTGACATTTTTCTTGCATTTTTTTTGGTTTTTCAAAAGTGGGAATCCTCGTCTAAGGGTGGCTTCCCATTTTTCCTGTCACCTTTAGCGGCTTTTAGAGATAACTTCTCACATTGAATTATATTTATTATTTTTATTTATACATTAGACATGATATCTCTTCCCTTACTAGTGTATCTATTTATAGAGGTATATGTGTCCACATTAGCACTGATCGTGTACCACACCATTTTTGAGTATATATTTTTTGCTCGGATCTGTTTGTGGTCACCTTTGCTCTCTTTTATATATATATATACATACACACATACAAATATTTTGCAAATCGGTTTGTATTCAAAATTACATTGCACTCATTAACATTTCAATTAGGACTTATGTCCCTTATTTAAGCCTTTGTATATTATATGCACCTAACTATTCACTTCTATATTTGTGCATTTGGATTCAGGCAAACACAACTCCACCCCCCCCCCCCCACACACACACACACACAATTTTTTCTCTATTATTTGCATTTGTTTTAAAATACAAAACAAGCAGGCCCTTTAATGATTAAAAAAAATGAACAAATGTATACAAAATTTACTTTATTCTTTCATGAACTTCAAAATGTTATTCTAAAGGCATCTTGAACTTCATATCCCTTTGTAATTTTGAATAAAAATTGTCCTTTCTTCCTTAAAGATACCAATATACATAAAGCTTGTTGAAAAGAGAAAATATGTAAATAAAACATATTGAAAGATCTCAGAGTGCTTACGTTAAATTGCAGTAACCATAAACCAAATTAAACCTCTATGGCTACTCCTATAATCATGTTGATATTAACTTTTCCATATTGGAAAAGCAATTTAAATGTGAAAATAATCTTTCATCCAGATTACCAAAGAGGAATCAGATTAATTTCAATTGCCAATTATCCTCTGGGTCTATATAGTATAATGTAGTCTAAAGTGCATGTGTTCATCAGAAATATTGATTGATCAGCCTTTGATTTAAATTTATTTATCAAATAAGAGCAAAATAAGGCTTGTGACTAAAAAGATTTATAGACCTTTGTTGAGTTCATATAAGGAAATGAATGGCCTGCTAAAACATCTGGTATCATTACTGAAAATACTACAATAATGTTTTAGTTCCCTGTGCTGCAGTTTATTTGTAAAAAAGGATTTTAAAGCTGGTTCAGGGAATTTTTTTTAATTTTTTTTATAGTTTAAATCTGTATGTAAGAAAAATGTTATACCTTTAGTGAACATCCATTAAATATTTCATTATCAATTAGATTCTAAATGTTCTCTGATATCAAAAATAAGAGAAACTGAATTAGATTTTTTTTTTAACGTAGAGATTGTTTTTCCTTCAGTTAATATAAAAGAGAACATGGAAATTGGTCTTTGTTACTTATATTACTTTTAGGCGCAAAAAGCCAAGACTGCTTCAGATTTTATTTACTTTTTATTTCACCCATATTTTTATTATTAAAAAATAACGTGCTTAAATTTGTATATAGTTTGTCTCAGAAACAATACAGTTTCTTGTATAATTTAGCAGTTAAAGAAATGCTTCATTACAGTAGCAAGATAAAAAAAAAAATGGTGACAGAAATAGAAAATTGCATAATAATTTATCCCTTATGAATTCCATTCAAATTTATTGAATGCAGAGATCATCTAAGTGCTGCATACAATTAGGATGAAGAAAGTATATCATATTCCAATTAATGTATGTTTTATATCAGAAAGTAATCACCAGGATGAACGTTTTTCAAGTTTCCTGGGGAGGGGAGGGAGTCAAACCCCAGTATGCAGTATATGAATACTTAGAAGCAATAATACAGTTCAGATACAGAAAATATGTGATTGCAAAATAAACAATAGAATAAGTTTACTTTCTCTATATTTAAAAACACCATATAATCTCCCATATAGCAAATCATACAAGTATGTATATAGAGTAATCTAAATATATGATTCATGGTTTAGACATTTGGCAAAATAAATCCTGGATCATGGTGAGAAAGCTCACAAATATGGTGTTAGATAAATTCTACTGCCAAATCTGAGTACAATAAAGGATGGAAGGGCTACAAAATCATGAACCTGAAAGCTGTGAATGGGACAGTGAGAAGTGTTGTTCATTTCTGAGTAAGTCAGGAAGGCCTAGTTTCCATTGAGGTGGTAAAGTTTAGAAACTGGTGGTAACATAAAAAAAATTCTCTGTTGACTTTAATAGAGAAACATTTTTTTTTACCAGAGGTTTACAGACTTTACCACCCCAGTGGAAACTAGCCTCAAGTCTGCAAACTTAACCCTACAGACATAGGAGCTGCTTGCATTTTATTGCCTTCACTCTAGGCATGTGGAGTACATTGAGAGGGAACAACAAGAGGAAGAGACTGGAGCTAGAGAAGCACGTCTTTCCAGAACCAATTCCAAGAAACTCACCTATCTCCATGTCTGTCCATTCTTTACAAGGTTAATGTCAACTTGATCCTCCTTCAAGGAAGGCAACTGACAAACAAAAGGAAAGAAGCAGCCAACTAATAGAGCAGTGTTTTTCAACCAGTGTGCCGTGGCACACTAGTGTGCCGTGAGAGATCCTCAGGTGTGCCGCGGCAGACTGACAACAGTGCGGGGGTGTCCCTCTTTCAAATTTTGAAATATTGGGAGGTATGTGACAGGCTCATCAGGCATCATTTTCAACCATGACATTGACATTCATTCACAGACAATCATTATGATTGTTTGTAAAAGAATGTCAATATGTCATGTATAGTTTGTAGGAGGCATGGCATGACAGCACAGTACAGTGTGTTTGTGTATATACAGTATGTGTATATATATATATATATATATATATATATATATATATATATCTTGTATTAGGCTACAATGTGTCATTTTGTAAAATTTTAGGATGGTGGTGTGCCGCAGGATTTTTTAAATGTAAAAAAGTGTGCCAAGGCAAAAAAAAGGTTGCAAATCACTATAATAGAGGTTCTGAACAAAACAATACATAGAGACTCAGTAAATTACCTGCAGGCAGAAATGCTTTTGGTTGCAAGATGCATGTGTTACAAAGCTAGATTAGTAGCCAGAGGATTTACCAAAACATTGGCAAAGACTATGATGGGACCTTAGCACCCAGTAGTCAAATACAGAACAGCAGTAGACACAACCCTGCTCAGCATTGCATTATCTAGAAAGCTCCAGAAATAGCAGCTTAAACATGTTTGATTAGAGAGAGAAAGAAATGTACATACTAGATCCCAATTGATTTGATCCAGGTAAATGGCTAGTTTCAAGCTGCATACAAGGAATAACACTAGCTAAAACAGGGAGTCAGAACCTTGAATGAAAAAGTGAAAGCAGAAAAAAGGGGCACAACAGTTACCTTCTATCACAAAAGTAAGGACTTGATAGAATTGTTGGGTCATGTGTCAAACTTTCTTACAGAAAGATTGCCCTTTCGAGGTAACTATCTGTATAAAATAGCAACAGGTAACCTTGTAAGCCTGGCCTTAAATTTGCAGTTGGCGCTCTAAAAATAACGGATGATAATAATGTGGGCTCTCTGAGATATACAGATAGAGAGAGGTCGTAATGTAAATCTACTAGAAGTGTTATATTCTTTAATGGAAAAGAGCCCCTTAGCTGGACTAGTCTCAAGTAAGAATCAGCTGGGGTAAGATTACATTTCCATGCTGCTACATAAAAAAAACCCATAACAAAATGTAAAGGACATATGAAGGTAAGATGCAAGATATGAGAGTAGTGGTTAAAGTGAAAGATTATAAGAGACAGATCCACCACAAAGCAAGGCTATGTAACAAACAAAGACAGAACTAAATATTTTATTATTATAACAGTATGGACAGGCTTTAAGGAAATATTGATCCCACAATTCTGAGACACTAGCTTAAAGGGACACTGAACCCAAAATGTTTCTTTTATGATTCAGATAGAGCATGCAATTTTAAGCAACTTTCTAATTTACTCCTATTATCAATTTTCTTCGTTCTCTTGCTATCTTTATATGAAAAAGAAGGCATCTAAGCTTTTTTTCTTGGTTCAGAACTCTGGACAGCAGTTTTTGATTGGTGGATGAATTTATCCACCAATCAGCAAGGACAACCTAGGTTGTTCACCAAAAATGGGCCGGCATCTAAACTTACATTCTTGCATTTCAAATAAAGATAACAAGAGAATAAAGAACATTTGATAATAGGAGTAAATTAGAAAGTTGCTTAAAATTTCATGCTCTATCTGAATCACAAAAGAAAAGAAATTGGGTTCAGTATCCCTTTAAACGGACAGTGTACACCAATTTTCATGTAACTGTATGTAATAGACACTACTATAAAGAAGAATATGAACAGATACCGATATAAAAATCCAGTATCAAACATTTTTAAAAAGTTCTTAGAAGCTCCCAATTTAGCACTGTTGATGAGGTTAGGCTGGGACACCCAATGACCGGGGCTGGGATAGCAGGACGAGTAGACACTACCCTCTCCCCTGCATATCAACAGAACTACCCAGGAGCACACAAAGTAACACCTATACTTGGGCAGTGACAGATAGTTTGTAACAATTTTAAATAGGCACAGGATTCGCGCCACAGAGGTCTGACCGGCATCAGGAGCGTACGGCGATAACGTCAGCGCCTCACACATCTGGACCCGACACTGCCCCTGGCAACGAGCAGGGAAGGAGATGCCGCGCCCCTAGCAATGGCTAGAGCGGCGTGGCGTAACAATCAGGGCTTTGTAGGTCAGGGTGAGAATTTTGAATTTAATTTTTCTGTGAATGGGGAGCCAGTGAAGGGACTGACAGAGAAGTGTAGTAGGTACAGAGCGGTAGGAAAGGTGGATTAGCCTGGCAGGATGGATTGAAGGGGGGAGAGGCGGGAGAGAGGAAGGCCAGTTAGTAGGTTATTGCTGTAGTCAAGTCAGTAAATTACCAGTATGTGGATTAGTTGCTTAGTGGTGTCAGAAACGGACACATTTTTGAAAACATAAATTATGCTTACCTAATCATTTTATTTCCATCGAGGGGAGGAGAGTCCACGTCTTCATTCATTACTTGTGGGAATAAAGAACCTGGCCACCAGGAGGAGGCAAAGACACCCCAGCCAAAGGCTTAAATACCTCCCCCACCTCCCTCATCCCCCAGTCATTCAGCAGAGGGAACAAGGAACAGTAGGAGAAATATCAGGGTATAAATGGTGCCAGAAAAACAAAAACTAAATTTAGGTCCGCCCACCGGAGCAACAGGCGGGAGCCGTGGACTCTCCTCCCCTCGATGGAAATAAAATTATCAGGTAAGCATAATTTATATTTTCCATCTAAAGGGGAGGAGATTCCACGGCTTCATTCATTACTTGTGGGAACAAATACCCAAGCTCTAGAGGACACTGAATGAAAAACGGGAGGGGAAAAAGAATGCAGACCCTAATCTGAGGGCACCACAGCCTGTAAAACCTTTCTCCCGCCGAAGCAAAAACATCAAATTTGTAAAATTTTATAAAAGTATGTAAGGACGACCAGGTAGCTGCCTTACAAATCTGCTCCATAGAGGCCTCATTCTTGAGGGCCCAAGAGGAAGCCACTGCTTTAGTCTAATGAGCCGTGATCCTCTGAGAAGGCTTATGTCCCGCTGTCTCATAGGCTAAGCGAATCATGCTCCTCAACCAAAAGGACAAAGAAGTTGAAGAGGCTTTCTGCCCCTTGCACTTCCCTGCATACACCAGAAAGAGGGAACTAGATTGTCTGAAATCCTTTGTAGCCTGAAGATAAAACTTCAAGCCTCGAACCACATCCAAGTTATGAAGTAACCTCTCCTTAGGAGAAGAAGGGTTAGGACACAAAGAAGGAACAACTATTTCCTTATTGATGTTACGGTTAGTCACAACCTTGGGAAGAAATCCCAAACCAGTGTGAAGAACCGCCTTATCAACGTGAAAGACCAAATAAGGAGGCTCAAATTGCTAGGCCGCCAACTCAGAGACTCTGCGCGCCAAAGCAATGGCCAACAGAAAGAGAACCTTCCAGGAAAGAATCTTAATGTCAATAGAGTGCATAGGTTCAAACGGAACCCTCTGCAATACCTTCAGAACCAGATTTAAGCTCCAGGGAGGAGTGGACTGTCTAAAAACAAGCCTGATTCTATACAGAGCCTGAACAAAAGACTAAATATCAGGAAGCTCAGCGAGCCTCTTGTGTAACAAAACAGATAAAGCTGATATTTGTCCCTTTAAGGAACTTGCAGCAAGCCACTTCTCCAACCCTTCCTGGAGAAAGGACAGAATCCTAGATAACTTAATCTTGTGCCAAGGATATCCATGCTTCTCACACCAGGACAAGTCTTCCACACCTTGTGATAGATGAGACGAGTGACCGGATTCCTGGCCTGAACAAGAGTATCAATCACTCTCTCAGAAAACCCTCTCTTGGCCAAGACTAAACGTTCAATCTCCACGCTGTCAGCCTCAAATAATCTAGATTTTGATGTTGAAAAAGACCCTGTACCAACAGATCCCTGCGACAGGATAACCTCCATTGAGGAGAAGATGACATCCCCACCAGATATGCAAACCACGTCTTCCGCGGCCATGACGGAGCAATTAGAATAGCTGAAGCTTGCTCCTGCTTGATGCGGGCCACTACACGAGGTAGAAGTGGTAACGGTGGGAAGAAAGTACACTAGGTTGAACCACCAAGGCACCGCCAAAGCATCTATCAGATCCACCTGGGGATCCATGAACCGCGCCCCGTATCTGGATAGCTTGCAATTGAGTCTGGACGCCATGAGGTCTATCTCCGGCGTCCCCCATCTGAGACAAATCTCCGCAAACACCTTGGGATGGAGAGACCATTCCCCCAGATGGAAGGATTGCCTGCTAAGGAAATCCGCTTCCCAGTTATCCACACCCGGAATGTGGATTACTGAGAGCAAGCAGTTGTGGGACTCTGCCCAATCCAATATCTGAGAAACCTCCCTCATTGCTAGAGAGCTTCTCATCCCCCCCCTGGTGGTTGATGTAGGCCACCGAGGTAATGATGTCTGTCTGAAATCTGATTAAGTTGAACAAGCCCAGAAGAGGCCATGCCTTCAGAGCTTTTGCCCACTGGTATCTCTTCAATTGCTGCTAGAATCTCAGGTAAAGTAATGGGGGACTCTAGGAAGTCTCTATCCTCCCTTGACAGTACTGGCATAGACACGCCAGACAGGTATTTTAGGATATTTTGTTCTGATTGAGACTGGGATGCTCTTGCTATATTTTTGGTTCTGAACTCTGGACAGCACCTTTTTATTGGTGGGTGAATTTATCCACCAAACAGCAAGAATAACCCAGGTTGTTCACCAAAAATGGACCGGCATCTAAACTTACATTCTTGCATTTCAAATAAAGATACAAAGAGAATGAAGAAAATTTGATAATAGGAGTAAATTAGAAAGCTGCTTAAAATGTCATACTCTATCTGAATCACAAAAGAAAAATTTTGGGTTCAGTGTCCCTTTAAGCTTGTTATGTGCTATGGCTGGTGCCAGTAGTTTCCCTGCTCTATAGCCCTGCTCATAGTACTGTTGTCTAAGAAACAGGGATTTCTTTTGCTGTTCTTCCTGTAGAAAGAGGTTTCTCCTACTCTAAGTTAAGGCTTCTTGACGTGTTTTGTCTCTGGGACTCTCTTTATGTGCTTGTTCATTTTGGGTAACCTGATTTAAGAGCGCTTTATATTGCTCCTTTCTTTTTCTAGTGAGATTGGTTTTATGTTTCATTAATTCCCCATAGAGGACACATTTGTGAGCCTCCCAGGCAGTGGTGTGGTGTAAAGCTTCGTCCGCATTAAGGTGGAAATACTCCTCAATAGTCTTGCGGAGTTCTATTTTAAGGAAGGGGTTATTTAACTGCCATCGAATCTCCACACGTAAGGTGTGACTGGGATATTGGGCCAAAAAATTGAGCAACAAACTGGAGCATGGTCAGACCAAGTTATTGATTTGATACTGCTTTTAGAGGTTATGGAAAGGCCTGCAGGATCCGTAAAGAGGTAGTCGATCCGTGTGTATTTCCTATGTGGATGCGAATAAAAAGTGTAATCTCTAGTGGTGTGGTGTACTGTACGCCATATGTCACGGAAGACCAAGTCTTTCAGAGAGTTCATCAGGTGTTTGTTACTTTGAGGGGAGTGCTGGAAACGCCATCCGATGTGTCCAAGACAGGGTTTAAAAAAGTGTTAAAATCACCCCTCAAGAATAGGATACCCATTTGCACCTCTAGCAATTTCTTTACAAAATTCGGGAAATCCCCATCCTGAGAGACTCGCATCTGTAGTCACAATCTCCCAGGATGTTCTTAAAAAGGATGTCCCTCGGGACAGATGATCTGGACAGAGCCACCAAGAGAGCGATTCTCTCGACCGGTTGTCCAGAGAGATCTGTTGAGACAGATCCGAATGATTGCCGTTCCACTGTCTCAGCATGCACAGTTGTAATGGTCTGAGACAGAACCTGGAAAAGGGAACTATGTCCATGCTGGATACCATGAGACCAATCACTTCCATACACTGTGACACAGAGGGCCTTGAGGAGGCCCGGCGGGTAAGACATGCCGAAGCCAGCTTGCAGCTTCTCTGGTCTAAATTGAAATATCCTCATGACTAGTGAGTCTGTTATAGTGCCCAGGAATTCTACCCTGATGCTTGGAATAAGATAACTCTTCTCTAAGTTTATCTTCCATCCGTGGGATCGAAGAAGAGAAAGAAGAGATTCCAAATGTTCTTCTGCTAGACGAAAGGATGGTGCTTGTACCAGAATATTGTCCAAGTAAGGTGCTACTTCAATGCCCTGGGATCTGGCTACGGCCAAGAGGGCCCCCAAAACCATTGTGAAAATTCTTGGGGCAGTAGCTAGGCCAAATGGAAGAGCAATAAACTGGAAGTGCTGGTCCAGGAAGGCATACCTTAGGAACTGAAAGTGTTCCCTGTGGATTGGGACATGAAGGTAAGCATCCTTCAGATCTATAGTGGTCATGAACTGTCCCCTCTAGACTAAAGGAAGGATAGACATTATCGTCTCCATCTTGAACGAGGGAACATTCAGAAACTTGTTTAAGCATTTTAGGTCCAGAATCGGACGGAAAGTTCCCTCCTTTTTTGGAACCAAAAGTTTGAGTAGTATCCCAAGCCTCGTTCTTCTATGGGAACCGGGACAATGACTCCTAAGGATGACATATCCCGGACGCACCCCAGAAAGGCCTCCCTCTTCTCTGGATTTGATGACAGATTTGAGAGGAGGAATCTGCCCTTGGGTGGAAAAGACTTGAACTCAATTCTGTACCCCTGAGCAATGACCTTCAGGACCCAAGGATCCTGCACATCCCTGAACCAAGCTTCTGAGAAGAGCGAAAGTCTGCCCCCTACCTGATCCATATACGTATCGGGGGCGAGCCCTTCATGCTGATTTAGTCTCAGCGGGCTTCTTGCTCTGCTTGGACTTATTCCAGGACTGAGCCGGCTTCCAAGTCTCAAGTTGCTCGGTCTTAGCAGAGGATTGCTGAGGCTGGAATTTGTCAGAACCAAAAGGAACAAAAATTATTAGGTTGTCCCTTAGATCTGTTCTTTTTATCTTGCAGTAGGAAGGCACCCTTGCCCCCAGTAACCGTGGAGATAATGGAGTTCAGGCCTGGACCAAACAAAATCTTACCCTTGAATTAAAGGGAAAGGAGTCTGGACTTGGAAGTCAAGTCCGCAGACCAAGACTTTAGCCACAGAGCCCGACGGGCCTGAACAGAAAACCCAGCAGTCAGCATTTGAACGAATAATTTGCATATTCGCATCACAAATAAAAGAATTAGCGACCCTTAAAGCCTTAATTCTATCAAGAATAATATTGAGGGGACCCTCCACCTCTATTAATTTTGATAAGGAGTCACACCAGTAGGAAGCCGCTCGCTTACGCTGAGCAGGGCAAGGTAAAGCACTAATGGCCACAGACATCACCGTTTGTAACTGCCCAGTGAAGTCTAGAGGTAAAAGGCTTCCTCCAGATGGAGGATCAGGCATGCTATGGGAAACTGTGCTGAGCAGGGCAAGGTAAAGCACTAATGGCCACAGACATCACCGTTTGTAACTGCCCAGTGAAGTCTAGAGGTAAAAGGCCTCCTCCAGATGGAGGATCAGGCATGCTATGGGAAACTGCATGTGTATTAGGCGATGAAAGCAGGGTGAGCACCTCACGGGACGGGGACCACTCAGAGGTGGAAGGCTCAGTGGTATCAAACATGTTAACCTTTTTTGACAATCACTTTTTCTAGCTATGGGCTATTTCCTAATATAACAATAGCTAATGTTATTTAAATAAAAAAAGGCACCTTTATACCCCCCAATGGCTGGGGCACTCACCACCTCCTATGACACAGGCACACAGAGAAAAACACTTGTCTCCGATAAGCAGCACGGTCAGAGTAGGAAGGTAAGCTACGACAACACACGGTCACATGGTGGTGCGCAACATAGGAAGCTGCACCTCTGAAGTAACCTGTATGTTCCAACCTCAGCCTATGAGCCTCAGAAAACATCTGACACATGACGCAGCATAATCAAATAAAAATTTATTAGATCAATACCCACTGTTCAATAATCCCCCCTCAGGAGATATTAACCCTTGATTCCATACAGATAAAAGGAGCCACACTGTGACCCTGTCTTCTTGCGTTATGTGTGTATAAATAAATTAAACAATCTTACCAGAATCTATGCTGTGGAACAGAAACACAGCCTCTCAAGAATGACAGTCTTGTAGCATTGCTCCTGACATGGACTTGAGTGACGGAAGCAGGCAGTGAAACTCGTCAACACTGATTGCTCAGGAGCTGTTAATATGAGTCTGGATGGGTTCACAGAAAGACTCTCCCTGCATCTCCAGACTCTAACTTTCGTCAATGATCTCACTGAGAGGCTGACAAGACTACTTAAAACTCCAGTCCCATATCAAAGGGTAGATAACCTTCATAAGGAACTACTCTGCATCTTCTGACACTTCCCTGCCAACCTCCTGTGACGAAAGGCAAAGAATGAATGGGATATGAGGGAAGTTGGGGAGGTATTTAAACCTTTGGCTGGGGTGTCTTTGCCTCCTCCTGGTGCCAGGTTCTATATTCCCACAAGTAAGAAATGAAGCCTTGGACTCTCCTCATATAAAGAAGGAAACAAACAATCTGGTGGAATTTATTTGAGCCCAAACCCTGAATCCTGTATTGCTTTCTTATCACCTTTGCCGCCTGCAGGGTTCCGTTGAACACGTGTTGATGTGGTGCATCGCGGCTCCTCTATGGAATGCTATCTGGAGGAGCAGATTGGAATACTGCAGCAAGCGTGCTGCGCAGGGACATATCGGCTATATTGGTGAGCTTTTGGACCGATAACCTAAGAAATTAGGAATATTGACCATAAAAAATCGTCCGCACTGATTATCGGTCGACCCCTAGACCAAACCATTTTAAACAACTTTCCAATTTATTTCTATTATCTATATTGCTTTGTACTCTTTGTATCCTTTGTTGAAAAGTATACAAAAGGTAGGCTCAAAAGCTGCTAATTGGTGGCTACACATAAATATGCCACTTGTCATTGGATTTCAGTTAGCTCCCAGTAGTGCAATTCTGCTCCTTCAACAAAAGGATACCAAGAAAATTAAGCATATTACATAATAGAAGTAAATTGAAAAGTGGTTTAAAATGTCCCTTGAAGTAATACAATGGAGCACAAATCTGGGAGCGAGCAAAAATTAGAAAAAGAAGCTGCTAGGTAAGTGTGCTATTCATACTTACCAAGGAAGGCAGATAAAAAAATTATATGGGATCACATAGGGACTTCAATGTCCCTTTTAATATTAGTTTCTGTATTAGACATAATAAAATATATAAATGAACAGCCAAATAACCACAAAGTATTTACACTGAGCACCATCATTCTTCTAGAGAACTATATAGTGGAAAATACAAATATGTTTTCTTCTTAATAAAAGTGGACTTTAACACCTCCAATATGCTGTTGTCTTTTTGTATTTGATTGATTGGTGCTGTTCTCATATTCTTAATTCACGTCATCCTCCTATCTGTGATAACACTTAATTTAGCAGAAGCATAATAATGAGATCCATCCATTATCCTCTTGATGATCTATTCAGTGGGAAATGGTTAATAACGTGCTACAAATTGAACTTCAGTCACCTAATTTCCTTTTTTTATGCACTGCACATTAAACTATTGCGCAAAAATCATTTGTTTTACAGGCAACCTGCAGCATATTTCTAGAGCCTCCTGACATAAAGGGCTGTGAGCTCCACTATTAAATATATCCACTTGTTTTGTTATCTAAAGTGCTAAAACATTATCTCATTTTATTACTGGGCAATAACACAAGGGGCTTATCTTCTGGAACACAGGGACATCAAGTCAGGCTAATAGTAGGCATTCTACAATAGGTCATTTATCTTGTTTTCAAAATTCTGGTTCTGATGTTTAGTTTATGAATTGGTACATTATTGTAGATGAAATTGCTGCCTATTTAAAAAAAAGTTAATCTGTTTACAAGCCTTCTTATCTTTAAATGCCAGAGCTATTAGGAGACATGTCCATAACTGTCAAGCAAAAGTGAATTAAGGGAAAGCAGGAAATATTCCACAAATAAAAGCATAATGATTTAAGACTTTTCTCACTAAACTGACGTTAGTTGGATCATAAAATGTCTTTACAATTCTCCAGATTTTTTGTGTGAATCATGTAATATAGTTAGCATGCTTATTGGTATGAGGCAGTACACACTGAATGTTCCTTCTTGTTTTCTTATCAAGTAAATTGTGTTTTATTACTAGACCATTCAAAACAGTTAAGGTAAATGTATGGTGTTCTAATCCATGCAGCAGCATTATATGGACAAACGTAAAAATCCTCCTCCCTGGTAACGGGGTTAATCCACCATATAGATTCATTATTGCTTTCTACTGTGTCATATAGCACTGAATGTTGTTACTTGATTAAAGATATTATAATAATAATAATATAAATAATAATAATATAAATAAAAACAACAAAATAAAAAATAATAAGGATAATAAGAAAATAACCACAATAATAATTCAGGTTAGTATTAAAGTTGATTTTAAGAGTGACATTTCTCACATATCATTGAGCTTTTACAGACTTGAGTAACAAATGGAAAGTAATGAATACAAAGCACTCAGCTTGCAGTGTAAGAATAAATAGATATAATTCGGAATAATGTTCTAGATGGAACTTAAGATCACTCCCATTTATTAGTATATGGAATGAGGGATGAACAGCAGATACTGATTATCTTAGAGGTAGATGTACCTTTTGGGTCCATGACCTGTCTTATAGAGTAGTGCAGTGATTTTAAACCTTTTTTTTGCCGTGGCACACTTTTTTACATTAAAAAATCCTGCGGCACACCACCATCCCAAAATTTTACAAAATCACACATTGTAGCCGAATACAGCATGTGTATATATATATATATATATATATATATATATATATATATATATACATACATATACACACACACACTGTACTGTGCTGTCATGCCATGCCTCCTACAAACTAAGTGTTGCGTGGTGCTGCGTGTAGAGCCAGCACTAGACACGTGTTGTGGTGGGTGAGGGTTCCTTCCAAGTGTGAACAAGGGTCGGGGAGGCGAGCTGCCGCTGCGCAGTTACCCTTAGTCATCATCTCACCCAAAATAAAAAAACAGCCCAGAATAAAAAACAAGCAAAATTTTAAAAATATGTCACACTGTTGTCAGTCTGCACACCTGAGGATCGCTCACGGCACACTAGTGTGCCGCGGCACACTGGTTGAAAAACACTGGAGTAGTGAACACTTTCCAAGAAGACGAAAGCATTCGAAAGCAGTTTACCGACGGTCTGTCGATGTTTTGAATATCGAGGCCTTAGTATTGGCCTTTGATTAAACAGTAAAAAAGAAGCTAAGGAGGACTTGTGTAAATAATTAGATATATAAGATAACTAGGGTCTGCTTTCATTGCTAGCTCTACCCATTCCATTGGGTTGTGGTTTCAATTAGCAGAAACAGCCATTACATAAACAACATTTTACCTAAAGGTGCCATTTCCAATACTTTTCTTTTATTCTGCAGCTGGTATAAAAAGTCATTTTACAAATATTAAGGAGAAACTATTTTTACAGTACACTGTCCCTTTAAGGAATCTGGACAAGTGTTTTTCTCCCCGCTCTTAAAGGGACAGTCAACACCAGAATTTTTGTTGTTTTAAAAGATAGATAATCCCTTTATTACCCATTCCCCAGTTTTGCACAGACAACACGGTTATATAAATATACTTTTTAGCTCTGTGATTAACTTGTATCTAAGCATCTTCTAACAGCCCCCTGATCACATGACATTTTATTTATTATCTATTGACTTTCATATTAGCCAATTAGTGCAGTGTCTGCCACAATCCACGGGCGTGCTCACAATGTTATCTATAGGGTTTACCTGAATTAGCTCCCCCTGCTGTGAAAAGCAAATACAAAAACATGTGATTAGAGGCGGCCTTCAAGGGCTTAGAAATTATCATATGAGCCTTCCTAGGTCTAACTTTCAACTAATACTACTAAAAGAACAAAGCAAAATTGGTGATAAAAGTAAATTGGAAAGTTGTTTAAAATTACATGCCCTATTTGAAAAATGAAAGTTTTTTTTGGACTTGACTGTCCCTTTAAATCAAATTTACTGCTTCTGTGTTTGGCAAGTCACATGACCAGCTCCTGTGCGCCTAACTGCTGATGCAACCTCAAAGCGCAATACAAGCCTGAAGACAATACAAACTGTAATTTATATTTATATATATATATATATATATATATATATATATATATATATATATATATATATATATATATATATAATAAAATTCCAGATTTGGGGATTTGCATCTTTACTTTATATAGTTTTGATGAGCTGAAGTATGTAGACAGATTTATAAAAAAAAAAACAGATATATATTTATTTATGTAAACTCAAAAGTAGAACAGGGTAAAAAGCCTATTGGCATTAGAGAACATATTACAGAATTTGTCTCACACATTTGAGAGAAATAATATATTAATGATTTGCTTACAATAAAAAAATAAGTGTTTAAAGGGACAGTAAACTGAAATTATTTATCCAATTTTGTATATGCTACATGTATTAACTATAAGTTTCAGTAATAATTTTTAATAGACTATCATTGTTGTGAATTAAAAATGTTGTAAAATTTCAGCCCCGTGGATTAATACCTGGCCGCACACACCTCGGTCATTCTATCATTATAATCTCGGTGCGCACCTGCTGACATCACCAGTGCCTATCTTCATGTTGCGTATGTAATGCATAGCAAAACTTGAGAAGCGACCGATGCATAGGTATTGACAAGATGCAGACGCATATCACAGAGCATGCGCAGTGGGAGGAAATGTAGGCATGAAACAAAATTTCTCTGGGCTGAACTAACTAGGTATAACAACTTCCATGTAAAGTGCGGGTTAGGGAGGGGTTGGATAAGTATCGTTCAGTAACGGTTGTGTACAAAAAAAACAACTTCATTTTTAATATATATTTTTTTGTTGTAAATATGAAGTGGATATAACAAGTAACACTGAGTAACATTTTAAAGAAGCAAAATTTACTGACCTTTTAATGTCTAAGTAACACTAAAATATTAAATATTGGTTGCCATGCTTCTTCACTGGAATAAATTATGAAGTACACAAATATGTATAAACCATACTAACTATTATGCATGTTGCCTAAGAAACAATAAAGGCATAAAATTAGACCGCCTACTTAGCTTTTTAACCATAGATCCCTGTCATTGCTCATGAGCAAATGAGTTTATCAAATTAATGAGGGTTCAGACAAATCTGCTGCCTAATGAGAGCTCTCATGAACGTGGCCTGGGTTCTGCTCCGATGCTGATAACATCAGCTTGACAGAGATGAACAAAAAGTCATTCGTGCTTCATAAATATATGTGGCCATAACTAAAACATTTGTTACCTGAAATGATTTGCTTTTAGACAACAGTGCTAGCTGCAAGGTTCAAACTAGTTGTTAAAAAAACGACAACAAAAAACAGCATTACATGATACATGAAAAATGAAAATGTCACATGCTGCAAAAATATCTGATGACTCGAGAGAATATATTCCAATCCCTTTGAAAAGCTTTTAAATTATATAGCGACTAAAAAAATATGTCACATACCTTAAGATAAATGTTATAGAAAAAAATAAGTTAAGATAAGCTTCCTTAATTAATTAGCCTATACCTCAAGATGTGCTAGAAATTACTACATTTTATAGCATACATAATGGCTCCCCTATTGAATGCGCAGGAATAAACCATTTATAAAGAAATTAGAGGGAGCTGAATGGATGTAACACATGGGTTGGCACTCAGTGTGCTGCAGACTTGGAAAAAGTGGAGTCTCTCACAGCCAACCGCTTCTGTCATTTAACTACGTGCTCTACGTCAACAATTTGGTATGGCCTGAAATCCATCTTAAAGCATTGCTAAAGGGCACCCTCGTTTAGACAACTAATATTCTAGAATGTGAGAAAATTAGGGATACTTAAGGGCTGCACTGTGACCCTAAACAGTAGGTTGGAGAACATAGCTCTAAAATGATAAGATGAAGGGAGTTGAAGGGATAGGAAAGTTGTTTTTTGTATGATTCAGATAGAGCATGTCATTTTAAGACACTTTAATTTCTATTTTCAAATGTGCTTCATTCTCTTGGTATTGCTTGTTGAAAAACATAATTTATGTAAGAACTTACCTGATAAATTAATTTATTTCATATTGGCAAGAGTCCATGAGCTAGTGACGTATGGGATATACAATCCTACCAGGAGGGGCAAAGTTTCACAAACCTCAAAATGCCTATAAATACACCCCTCACCACACCCACAATTCAGTTTAACGAATAGCCAAGCAGTGGGGTGATAAAGAATGGAGTAGAAAGCATCAACAAAAGAAATTTGGAAATAATTGTGCTTTGTACAAAAAAACATAACCACCATAAAAAGGGTGGGCCTCAAGGACTCTTGCCAATATGAAAGAAATGACTTTATCAGGTAAGTTCTTACATAAATTATGTTTTCTTTCATGTAATTGGCAAGAGTCCATGAGCTAGTGACGTATGGGATAGCAATACCCAAGATGTGGATCTCCACTCAAGAGTCACTAGAGAGGGAGGGAAAAAAATAAAAACAGCCATTTTTCGCTGAAAAAATTAATCCACAACCCAAAAAAATAAGTTTATTTTCATAATTGAAAGAAAAAAAACTTAAAACAAAAGCAGAAGAATCAAACTGAAACAGCGGCCTGAAGAACTTTTTTTTACCAAAAACTGCTTCCGAAGAAGCAAATACATCAAAACGGTAGAATTTAGTAAATGTGTGCAAAGAAGACCAAGTTGCTGCTTTGCAAATCTGATCAACTGAAGCTTCATTCTTAAAAGCCCACGAAGTGGAGACTGATCTAGTAGAATGAGCTGTAATTCTCTGAGGCGGGGCCTGACCCGACTCCAAATAAGCTTGATGAATCAAAAGTTTCAACCAAGAAGCCAAGGAAATAGCAGAAGCCTTCTGACCTTTCCTAGGACCAGAAAATATAACAAATAGACTGGAAGTCTTCCTGAAATCTTTAGTAGCTTTCACATAATATTTCAAAGCTCTTACCACATCCAAAGAATGTAAGGATCTTTCCAACAAATTCTTAGGATTAGGACATAAGGAAGGGACAACAATTTCTCTATTAATGTTGTTAGAATTCACAACCTTAGGTAAAAATTAAAAAGAAGTCCGCAAAACTGCCTTATCCTGATGAAAAATCAGAAATGGTGACTCACAAGAAAGAGCAGATAGCTCAGAAACTCTTCTAGCAGAAGAGATGGCCAAAAGGAACAACACTTTCCAAGAAAGTAGTTTAATGTCCAAAGAATGCATAGGCTCAAATGGAGGCGCCTGTAACGCCTTCAGAACCAAATTAAGACTCCAAGGAGGAGAAATTGATTTAATGACAGGCTTAATACGAACTAAAGCCTGTACAAAACAGTGTATATCAGCAAGTATAGCAATCTTTCTGTGAAATAAAACAGAATGAGCAGAGATTTGTCCTCTCAAGGAACTTGCAGACAAACCCTTATCCAAACCATTCTGAAGAAACTGTGAAATTCTAGGAATTCTAAAAGAATGCCAGGAAAAACATAATTTATGCTTACCTGATAAATTTATTTCTCTTGTAATGTATCAAGTCCACGGATTCATCCTTACTTGTGGGATATTCTCCTTCCCTACAGGAAGTGGCAGAGAGAGCACCCACAGCAGAGCTGTCTATATAGCTCCCCCCTTAGGTCCACCCCCCAGTCATTCGACTGAAGGCTAGGAAGAAAAAGGAGAAACCATAGGGTGCAGTGGTGACTGAAAGTTTAAAAAATAAAAATATATATGCCTGTCTTAAATAAACAGGGCGGGCCGTGGACTCGATACATCACAAGAGAAATAAATTTATCAGGTAAGCATAAATTATGTTTTATGCTTACCTGATAAACTAAGAACAAAACTTTCCAAGATAGAAGCTTAATATCTATGGAATGCATAGGTTCAAACGGAACCCCTTGAACTCTAAGGACTAAGTTTAGGCTCCAAGGCGGAGCAACAGGCTTAAATACAGGCTTAATTCTGACCAAAGCCTGACTAAAAGTTTGAACGTCTGGAACATCTGCCAGACGTTTGTGTAGTAGAATAGACAAAGCAGATATTTGTCATTTTAGAGAACTAGCTGATAATCCCTTCTCCAAACCTTCTTGGAGAAAGAAAAGACAATATTCTAGGAATCCTAATCTTACTCCACGAGTAACCTTTGGATTCACACCAATAAAGATATTTGCGCCAAATTTTATGATAGATCTTCCTGGTGACAGGTTTTCTAGCCTGAATCAGGCTCGGGGGCTACCCCTTCATGCTGTCTTAGAGGCAGCTGCAGGCTTTTTCACCTGTTTACCCTTGTTCCAAGCCTGGTTAGGTCTCCAGACTGACTTGGATTGGGCAAAATTCCCCTCTTGCTTTGTAGCAGAGGAAGCTGAAACGGAACCACTCTTGAAGTTCCGAAAGGAACGAAAATTATTTTGTTTGATATTCATCTTATTTGATCTATCCTGAGGAAGGCATGACCTTTCCCTCCAGTGATGTCTGAAATAATCTCTTTCAGTTCAGGCCCGAATACGGTCTTTCCTTTGAAAGGGATGTTCAAAAGTTTAGATTTAGATGATACATCAGCAGACCAGGACTTAACTTTGCCACAGCTCTGCTGTGGCTCCTACCTGCCCTTCAGAACAATTTGTGGGGAAAAAACTTCTTTAACAGCCCTCAAACACAGCAGGAAACTCAGGAGAAGCAGTGATATGTCTCAGAGGAAAGGAAACTGCGCAACTGAGGCGCGAAAATAGGCCCCTCCCACCTCACTCGATGTTTTGAGGCCTATCAGAGAAACACCAGTGTCTCTTAATTAACCATGTGAGTTACAAAACTCAAAACCAGGCCACAATGACCCCTTTAGTTCCCTTCAAAAAACGTTATAAATGCATCAATAAACAAAACGTTTTTTCCTAACAGTGTCACCAGCCCTTTAGTCCCTTCAGAAAACGTTATAATTGCATCAATAAACAAAACGTTTTTTCTTAACAGTGTCACCAGTAACTAATGAGCCCTTTAAGCAAGCTGAAATTCCTATTAAAATGTCTGAATACAGCTTACCCTTCCCTCATGGGGATATTGCCAGCCTTTTCTAGAATTAACACAGTCTGTCTAGAAAAATATAGACTGAACATACCTCATATGCAGCTTAACCTGCAAACTGTTCTCCCAACTGAAGTTTTCCAGTACTCTTCAGGCCTTGTGAGAACAGCAGTGGATCTTAGTTACAAAGTGCTAAGATCATCATCCTCCTTGCAGAAATCTTCATCCCTTTTCTGCCAGAGAGTAAATAGTACACACCAGTACCATTTAAAATAATAAACTTTTGCTTGAGAAATAAAAAACTAACATTATAGTCACCACATAGCTTTTTGCCCTTCCTAGCAGTTAATCATGCAGAGAGAATGACTGGGGGTGGAGCTAAGGGGGAGCTATATAGACAGCTCTGCTGTGGGTGCTCTCTCTGCCACTTCCTGTAGGGAAGGAGAATATCCCACAAGTAAGGATGAATCCGTGGACTCGATACATCTTACAAGAGAAATTTATGAGAACACCAAACTCTATAATAAATCTTTCTAGAGACAGATTTACGAGCTTGTAACATAGTATTAATCACTGACTCAGAGAAACCTCTATGACTTAGTACTAAATGTTCAATATCCATACCTTCAAATTTAATTATTTGAGATCCTGATGGAAAAACGGACCTTGAGATAGTAGGTCTGGCCGTAACGGAAGTGGCCAAGGCAGGTAACTGGACATCCGAACCAGATTCGAAGAAGCAAGAAACTTTTTGGTAAATTGATCCTCCAACCATGTTTCCGAAGAAACAACACTAGTTGATTTGTGTGAGATTCTGCAGTACGCAAAGACTGAGCTAGTACCAAGATATTGTCCAAATAAGGAAACGCCGCAATACCCTGTTCTCTGATTACAGAGAGTAGGGCACCCAGAACCTTTGAAAAGATTCTTGGAGCTGTTGCTAGGCCAAATGGAAGCGCAACAAATTGGTAATGCTTGTTTAGAAAAGAGAATCTCAGAAACTGATAATGTTCTGGATGAATCGGAATATGAAGGTATGCATCCTGCAAGTCTATTGTGGACATATAATGTCCTCGCTGAACAAAAGGCAGAATATTCCTTATAGTCACCATCTTGAAAGTTGGTACTCTTACATAACGATTCAAAATTCTCAGATCCAGAACTGGTCTGAATAAATTTTCCTTTTTTGGGACAATGAATAGATTTGAATAAAACCACAAACCTTGTTCCTGAAGAGGAACTGGCATGATTACTACTGAAGACTCCAGGTCTGAAACACACTTCAGGAAAGCCTGAGCTTTTACTGGATTTGCTGGGATACGTGAGAGAAAAAAACTTCTCACAGGAGGTCTTACTCTGAATCCTATTAGATACCCTTGAGAGACAATGCTCTGAATCCATTGATTTTGGACAGATTTTATCCAAATATCCTTAAAAAAAACCTTAATCTGCCCCCTACCAGCTGAGCTGGAATGAGGCCTGCACCTTCATGCGGACTTAGGGGCTGACTTTGGTTTCCTAAATGGCTTGGATTTATTCCAATTTGAGGAAGGCTTCCAATTGGAAGCAGATTCCTTGGGGGGAGGATTGAGTTTTTGTTCTTTATTCTGACGAAAGGAACGAAAACGGTTAGAAGCCTTAGATTTATCCTGAGGCAGAAAAACTCCCTTTCCCCCAGTGACAGTTGAAATAATAGAATCCAACTGAGAACCAAATAAATTATTACCTTGGAAAGAAAGATAGTAATCTAGATTTAGATGTCATATCAGCATTCCAAGATTTAAGCCACAAAGCTCTTCTAGCTAATATAGCTAAAGACATGGATCTAACATCAATTTTGATAATATCAAAAATGGCATCACAAATAAAATGATTAGCATATTGCAATAAGCGAATAATGCTAGATAAGTCAGAATCCAATTCCTGTTGCGCTAAATTCTCCAACCAGAAAGTTGATGCAGCCGCAACATCAGCCAAAAATTGCAGGTCTAAGAAGATGACCTGAATATAAATAGGCCTTCCTTAGATAAGATTCAAGCTTCCTATCTAAAGGATCCTTAAAGGAAGTACTATCTTCCATAGGAATAGTGGTACGTTTAGCAATAGTAGAAATAGCCCCATCAACTTTGGGGATTTTTTCCCAAAACTCTATAGATTTTGCTGGTAAAGGATACAATTTTTTAAACCTTGAAGAAGGAATAAAGTAAGTACCTGGCTTATTCCATTCCTTAGAAATCATACCAGAAATAGCCTCAGGAATAGGAAAAACCCCTGGAGAAACCACAGGAGGTTTAAAAACAACATTTAAATGTATATTAGAGTGAACGTCAAGAGGACTGGTTACCTCAATATCCAAAGTAATTAACACTTCTTTTAATAAAGAACGCATATACTCTATTTTAAATAAATAAGTAGATTTGTCAGTGTCAATGTCTGAGGAAGGATCTTCTGTATCAGATAGATCCTCATCAGAAGAGGATAAATTATTATGTTGTTGGTCATTTGAAATTTCATCAACTAAATGAGAAGTTTTAAAATACCTTTTTACGTTTATTAGAAGGTGGAAATGCAGACAAAGCCTTCAGGATAGAATTAGAAACAAATTCTTTAAAATTTACAGGTATATCATGCACATTAGAAGTTGAAGGAACTGCAACTGGTAATGTACTATTACTGATGGATACACTATCTGCATGTAAAAGTTTATCATGACAACTATTACAAATGACATTCGGCAAAATAATTTCTACAATTTTACAACAAATGCACTAAGCTTTGGTAGAACCGATGTCAGGCAGCAATGTTCCACCAGAAACTTCTGAGGCAGGATCAGATTGAGACATCTTGCAAAATGTAAGAGAAAAAAACAACATATAAAGCAAAATGATCTATTTCCTTATATGACAGTTTCAGGAATGGGAAAAAATGCAAATAGCATAGCCCTCTGATAGAGAAAAAGGCAAGAGGCAAACATCAATGGGGTATTGAAATAATGAAAAAGTTTGGCGCCAAGTATGACGCACAACGTAAATTAAACTTTTTTGGCGCCAAAAATTACCGGAAATGACACACTCGCATCACTAATGACGCAACCGTGTGAAGGTCTCGGCGTCAAGTATGATGCCGGAAATGCCGAAATTGCGTCAGACGTATTTTTTCGCGCCAAAAATATTTTCGTGCCAAGAATGACGCAATAGAGTTTAGCATTTGATGCATCCGCGGGCCTATTGCCGCCCGCAATTTGCAAGAAGTAGTCAATTGAAAAAAAGACTAAACCCCAGGTAAGAAATACATTTCTTCAAAAAAAAATTATATTCCCCAAATATGAAACTGACAATCTGCAGCAGGAAATACATGAACCTGACTCATGGCAAATATAAGTACAATACATATATTTAGAACTTTATATAAATGCAAAAAGTGCCAAACCATAGCTGAGGTGTCTTAAGTAATAAAAAACATACTAACCAAAAGACACCCATCCACATATAGCAGATAGCCAAACCAGTACTGAAACAGTTATCAGTAGAGGTAATGGTAAATTGAGAGTATATCGTCGATCTGAAAAGGGAGGTAGGAGATGAATCTCTACGACCGATAAGAGAGAACCTATGAAATAGACCCCCGTTAGGGAAATCATCTTATTCATAAGTGATACTCCCTTCACATCCCTCTGACATTCGCTGTACTCTGAGAGGAATCAGGCTTCAACAATGCTGAGAAGCACACATCAACGTAGAAATCTTACTTCACCACCTCCATAGGAGGCAAAGTTTGTAAAACTGAATTGGGGGTGTGGTGAGGGGTGTATTTATAGGCATTTTGAGGTTTGGGAAACTTTGCCCCTCCTGGTAGGATTGTATATCCCATACGTCACTAGCTCATGGACTCTTGCCAATTACATGAAAGAAAAGAATACGCACATATCCTACACTAATGGGAGCTAGCTGCTAATTGGAGCCTGCATTTATTTCTCTCTTGTGATTGGCTAACTAGATGTGTTTAGCTAGCTGTCAGTAGTGCAATGCGGTTCCTTCAGCAAAGGATAACAAGCTAAATAAGCAAATTTGATAATAGAAGTAAATTGATTTAAATTGTATGTTCTATTCAAATCATTAAATATTTTTAGGGGTTTCCAGTCCCTTTGAGAAGTCTTTGCTTCATTAAATTCCCTACTCGTGTACTGCTGCTTCCCACTATAATAAATGCATTCTTTTAGATCACTGGGAAAAAAGAACATCTTTTACAACTTTATCATCATAATAATAAAAAAAATACTAAAATATAATTCTCCATAAAAGAAGTTATCCACAAACATTGTAATATACTCGTAGTAATACATGCATTATTTATATTGCTGTTTTTCTTGTAAAATATCTTTGAAAATGGTGTGTGTTCCACTCCACCCAGAAGGTTGAAGAGACTCCTTTAAGGTTAGACATTCTATGGACCTTGTATAACAATCTTTACAGCTTTTTAAATTGGGCACATACGAGATGAATATCCCTTTTAAAGCAGCAATGCTTCTTGAGGTAACATTTCTTTATGTTATGAGTTATTCATCTGTGACAATTTCTGGACGCCAAATAAAAGCACTGGATTTTATTGGCGCAGCCTCTTTGTTTTGTTCACCTCAGCAAAGCCCTTTTGGGACACTAAGCCTGCATTTACTATAATACGGATTAAACTCTTTTTGTCCCATTGCACAGTGTTTGTTAGCAGGTTAGTCTTTTTACATTCTTCACAGCCTGCCTGCAGCTTACCCTTTAGGCCTCACAAAATACTTCTGTGGATTTACGAAAATGCCAGCGTGGTCTTGGGGTTAATTGGAAGAAAAGTGAAGCCTTTAACGCATTGACTCATTAAACATTTAGCCCACTACATGCTAAGTACAGAAGAGAAAGGGCTCTGCAAAGATCTGAACAATAATAAAGTACCAAAGTAGCTGAAAATAATGACAGCTGCTTGTTTTACAAATTAAATTGGCTTCATTTGTGGCAAAGTAATGTTAAATGATAGAAAGGACGACTAACTAGCAATACAAGACACTTGTCTCAACATGAACAGTAACAAGACTAAAAATTTGTCAGTGAGATTTATGAGTGCTCAATTTATAACTGATAGACTCTAAAGTTTGCTCTCAATTACTGACAAATCACAATTCCATCCAAATTCTTTTCAGAGCAGTTTATTTTCTGACAAAACTCCACTTGTAATATGTGTTAAGCCATTGCTAAAGGGTTTAACACATGTGGCAACACACAATCAGTACGCTCCAGAGGCGCAATACTCTGAAAAATAAATAAAATCAGCCAATTAGTTAAAACTGAACCCAGTACAGCTTCCAACTGACTAATCTTTTTAAGGCAGCAAACTAGTGCCTGTTTCCCTTTAGGAAGCAACTAAGCACATAAGGGTTAAGGGGGTAAAAAAAAAAAAAAAAAATATATATATATATATATATATATATATATAATAAAAAGTAAAGCAGCTTTTTTATTAAGTGTTATGTATATTTAAGACAACTGTGGATGCTAAATGAGGTATGTACAGTAGGTATACTTCAAAAGAGCCTTAATTACATTTTTTTTTTTTTATGTTATAAGTAAAAAAAAAAAACTAATAATTTTCATCTCCAGCAGCCAAATCTAAACATATACACAGTAAGTTAACCCTGTCATTAATTAGATTTAAAAATTAAACAACTTGCTATTAAATTATTTACAATAAAGTGTAGCTGGTGTTTTATTTATTAGGGGTCTATCACCTATTAATGCCTTATGTCTAAACATCAATAACTTAAAATGTTGTTTATTAGGGCATAGTAAAGGGACCTTCTACAACATCCCTTTTACATTCATAATAAAAAGAAATCTTAACAAAATGTTTGCCCCTTTGCTGACAATTCAAATCTCCTGCAAAATGCGTTGTTTTTTTCTCCTAGACTGATCAGCAGTGAATTGCTGATAAGTCATCAAAATTCTTTTTTTTAGATTAGCTTATTCTAACTTCCAGATGCAATGTGTTAAGCCATTGCAAAAGGTTTAACTTTTTAACTACTGAGCCATTTCTACCCCTGAGCTGAGCTGTTTTTTGAATTCTTAAATGCTGCTCACATTTAAACCACACTGTAGGTCCTTTTCAGTGGAAACCCACACATTATCGGCCAGATGACAAGTTGAACGCAAAATATCGCTTCTGTGAGACACGACATGAGAACGTGGGTAAGTTGCGCAGCAATGGGACGCAAATATAAATATATATAATACACATAAATATGTATATAGTCATATACATAAATATTTACTGTGAAAAAACAGTCCCTGTAGACCGCAACGTAAAGGCACTTTTCACTGCTGTTTTTCATCTAACACCCCACAACCGCCAACATTAACCCCTACAAACTGCTTAACGCAGTGTTTTTTTGTTTATAAATGCTACTTGTTTTTAAAGAGACATCACCCTTTTTTGGGGGGCAATTGGGGGACATTTAAAAAATTAACCAGAGGTCTGACCTCTGGTTAATATTTTGAGCACTAATTGTTGCCGTGAGCTTGCGGCAGCAATAACCAGTTACTGGTTATTTAACAGGTGAATTTGCCAGTTTGCGGGCGTGCAATAAATTAGCGCTCCACTTTCAATCTAGCCCTATATATTATTAAAACACATAAATGTAGTTCTATTTTCAAGTTTGCTTAATTCTCTTGATATCCTTTGTTGAAGGAAAAACATTGCACTACTGGCAGCTAGATGAACACCTAGTTAGCCAATCACAAGAGACATGTGTGCAGGCAACAATCAGCAGCTAGCTCCCACTAGTGTAGGATATGTGCCTATTATTTTTGTAACAAGGATACCAAGATAATGAAGCACATTTGAAAATAGAGGTGAATTTAAAAGTGTCTTAAAATTATCTGCTCTATCTGAATCGTGCAAGTTTAATTTTGACTTTCCTATACATTTAAATACTTACCCCGTCCAGATCTCTTAAGTCCTATGCAGCTGTCTGTAAGTAATTGTATTACTCTAATGGCTCTTTCATTTTACAGGATTTAAAAGGACATGAAATCCTATTTCATGATTCAGATAAACTGAACAATTAAAAAAAAATTTTTTTAAATTATATTATCAAACTTTAGCACTGAGGAATCTGTTGGCGCTCTACAAATAACTAGTAATAATAATTTGCTCTTTTGCTGAAAAACAAGTAAGTAGGCTCATGCGTCTAGAGCAGTGTTTTTCAACCAGTGTGCCGTGGCACACTAGTGTGCCGTGAGAGATCCTCAGGTGTGCCACAGCAGACTGACAACAGTGTGACATATTTTTTAAACTTTGCTGGTTTTTTACTCCCAGTGCAATGGTAGTTTGTAGGAGGCATGGCATAACAGCACAATACATACAGTATGTGTGTGTTTGTGTGTATGTGTATATATATATATTCTGTATTAGGCTACAATGTGTGATTTTTTTAAAATTTTGGGATGGTGGTGTGCCACAGGATTTTTTAATGTAAAAAAGTGTGCCACGGCAAAAAAAAAGGTTAAAAATCACTGGTCTAGAGCAGTGTTTTTCAACCAGTGTGCCGTGGCACACTAGTGTGCCGTGAGAGATACTCAGGTGTGCCACGGCAGACTGACAACAGTGTGACATATTTTTTAAACTTTGCTTGTTTTTTTACTCCCAGTGCAGGGGTAGTTTGTAGGAGGCATGGCATAACAGCACAATACATACAGTATGTGTGTGTTTGTGTGTATGTGTATATATATATATATATATATATATATATATATATATATATATATATATATATATATATATATACTGTATTAGGCTACAATGTGTGATTTTTTTAAAATTTTGGGATGGTGGTGTGCCACAGGATTTTTGAATGTAAAAAAGTGTGCCACGGCAAAAAAAAAGGTTAAAAATCACTGGTCTAGAGCACTATATAGCAGCAATATTTTAACAATGCTATACATTGTGGAAACACTGCTGCCATCTAGTGCTCAAAAGTATTTCTGCAAAACTGCTGCCATGTAGTTCTCCAGGCAAGTGCACAATATCCTACCTACCTAGGTATTGAAGTAAATGTAATAATAGTACATTTGCAGAATATTGAGGGTCAGGGCTTTGTATCCAGCAGGATGAACTCAATTCTCTCTGGCGCAGTGGGGGGAAAAAATGCAGGGTTTAAAGGGACATAAAAGTAATAACTCAAAGCGTGTAATTTCCCTTCTTTTATGAAATTTACTTTGTTTTCTTGGTATTTTTTTAAAACCCTACCTAGGTAGGATCAGGAGGAGTAGCAGTGCAATAAAGAAAACTAGCTGGTGATTGGTGGCTACACGCATGCCTCTTGTTATGGGGTCACAAGCAGTGTTCCCTCTAAGGCCAGTTTTGTGTGCAGCCCAGCAGTGAAACAATAAGGGAGCCACAACTTGCAGTCTGCATTGTGAAGTGTTTGGTAATTGCTCTAATTAACTGTTTCACTGCTAGGCCGCTCACAAAACTGGCCTTAGAGGGAACACTGGTCACAAGATGTGTCCATAACTTGGATATGGGAACGCCTGCATCAGTTGTTAAATTGGGAGAACAACATGTATTAAAAGTACAATCTTTATTACATAAAAATAACAGCAAAGACACAGTCAAGTCTTTTAGCAGTCAACGTATTTCCCGCCCAAGAGGTACATTTTTAAAGTTTAGCTTGGCATTAAAACAAAGCTATGAACAGTGTAGAGCAGCAGAGATGCGTCCAAGCCTGGAAGAGACAGTTAACTGTGGAGATATCTATAATGCTGTGGAAATGTAGTTATTACATTTCTAAACTGGCTTGTGTATATACCCATACTACTATCAGCGTGACTACACAACAGTGTATATAATATTTAAAAGATGCAGAGCAATAGCAATAGACTGATAAATGCACTAGATATTTTCAGTTAGGTTCCAGTAGTGCATTGAACTTTAAATAAGTGTTTAACCCCTTGGTAGGTTATATGCAAGCAACAGTGGAATAATAAAATCTTCTAACACATTAAAGCATTTTCCTTTTGCTCTTTCAGATCTCGTTAAATTACAGGAAAAATGGGCAAAATAGACAAAAGTGTGCTGCATTTGTATTATGAAGTATAATTAAAAATTTTAGGCAATTCATTAATTTCTTTATAACCCAAGTAGTCTATTTGTTTCTTATTTATAAGCAACATCTTCTTGGTAATAAAATAACAGTGCATTTACCAAAATGTTTGATGTTATTATTCCAAGTGTTATGCCACTCTGCAGACAATAACAGCATTGATCATTTAGTGAAGAAAAGCATCTTATAAGGTAGGTGTGACTGGGTGGCACTGCTGATCTGTCCAATCATGCAAAAACCAAGAAAATTGAAAAGACAGCCGAGGCTCAGCAACAAAATGGTTAAAGACTCAGAATTATTGTTCCTCTAACACTGAAAGCTGGATACATTGTGGCCAGCGCAAACATCAGACAAGTTAAGATTACTGGCTATTATCTCCCTAATTCTCTCCGCTTTCCCCCCTATACCCTTTGCTATCAACATAGACTACTTAAAAAGCTTTCCTTCTGCTAAGGAGTAAACCTTCCATAATCCTTCTATTATTGAGGCTTTAATTGGATTGGAAGCAGGGTTGTGTATTAAACAGTAGCCTTTCATTGCTCTATAGACTTAAAGGTGAACTCTCACGCAAACGTGAATAAGGCCTATTTTTATACAAACTCTCTCCAATCTTTTGTTTAGAAAAAATAATTATTAAGCTGTTAAGAAACAAAAAGCAGCCCTAGTGTGGTGACCAAGTGGGGGAAGAATATATGACAATGTTTTCTTTTGGCTTCTTTGATAATTCATTACAGTGGTTCATAATCTGATCGCTTTGGAGATTTGTATAACACTTTTAAAAGTGATCATTTCATTCAAATACGAATGCATTTTCACAACTTTGATATAAATGTAAAGCATTTCTCAATTTGTTTCACAGCGATGCTCTTTAATCCTTTAAAAACCCTTCACATTTTGAACAGGCGCCATTTAAAGACAATTCACTAAATGAGAACACAAAGAGAGATGCTTTTTATTTTTAGACTTTTAGACCATCAAAGGGAGTTTGGTTTGCTTGTTTTTAAACTGCAAGGAAAAGTGAATTTTACTAAACTCTTAACAGTCTGTCTTTATTGCAGTAATATGGTTGCACAAGTTGTTTTGTCTGCCGGTAGTAATGTATCGAAATGTCTTATTTCACATGACGCTAAAAGGTAAACATGTATACTAGCTTTTCCGCTATGCATATATACTCCTAAATGGCTATATCCTGCTCAAGAGTTGCAATTGCTCGAGGCTACAGGGAGGACTTGTGTTCTACCCCTTTTCTTAGTTTGCAAGAGATATTAGCAGAAAAAAAAACCTAAAATGTATGTTTACCTGCTAAATTTCTTTCTTTCATGGTGGTGAGAGTCCACAAGTAATCCTGGGATTTAACTCCTGGCACCTAGAAGGAGGCAAAGATTCCCAAAACTTTAAGTGTACTTAATCCCTTCCACCTCTATGGTATCTTAGTCTGAGGAAGCAAGGAGAAGTAGAAAAACAGTAGCAAAGGACAGAGCAGGACTCTCGCCACCATAAAATTAATACATTTATCAGGTAAGCATGAATGTAGTTTTCTTTCATAAAGGATATGAGAAGATTATGTTCACCTATTATCTTTATATGAGATGTTTCAGGGGAAATTAGGTTTATTGTTTACACACACTATGTATACTCAACATTAACATGTCAATTGTCACTGTCAAAGAATGGCAAAAAATGTACAGACCAATGATTTGTGTTTACAAACATACTGTTTATTTCATGTTATTGAAACATTGTATCTGTACATTAATTATCCTTTCTAATAAAAAGAAATAAAAAAATAAAAAAAAGTGTTGACAGTCCACAAGCCATTACTCCTGGGAACTAATATCCAAGATGCGGATAAAAAAAACGTGAAAAGGCATCTAATTTTCAGACACTGCTGCCTGGAGGACTTTCATGCCATAAGATATTTCCGAAGAAGCAAAAACATCAAAATGGAATAACGTAGTAAAGGAATGAAAGGATAACCATGTTGCTGCCTTGCAAATTTGTTCTACGGAAGTCTAATTTTAGATAGCCAAGGAATAAACAGCGAACACGCGCTGTGTCATGTGTGCAAAATACAGGGTAATCCAAAATAAAAAACGTGCACTAAAACATAACCGCACTTAAATAAAAAATCTGATGCTATCCCCCCCGCAAAAAAAAAAAAAACAACCCAGACATGTGCACAACAAAACCGACACACAGACGACCCTTACAAGCTTTTTCTTTTATTGGCTGATTTGAATTTGAAGATTCAAATCAGCGAATAGGAATGCATATTAAAAAAAAAAAAAAAAAAAAAAAAAAAGTACCTTGCATTCACTATTCAGTGTGCGGCTGGAGATCGCATGAAGAGGAGCTCCATGTTGAAGTTCTGAAGAGGAGGCCCAATGTCGCCGCTGCCGTCACCGCCGGGATGATGTTAGAAGATGGTTCTGGCAGAAGGAAGATGGATGAAGATTGAGCGCCGCTGGCATGAAGATGGAGCGTCGCCGCTATCCTCATTGGCAAGTACCAACTTTAGAGTTATTATTAGTTTGTTTTTTTTGGGGGGGGGGGGTTTATAGATTAGGTTTTTTGTTTTTTTGGCCAGCAAAAGAGCACTATACCCATCAAAATGTCCTTTTCAGGGCACTTTGTAATTTGGTTTTTTTTTGTAATGTTATTTATTTTTAATTTTTTTGTAATGTTAGGGTTTTTTATTTTATTTGGTAATGTTTTTTTTTAATTAAATGTAAGATTAAGTTTTATTTATTTTTACAGGTAAGTTTTCTATTTTTTATGATAGCTAGGATTTATTTTGTCATTTTGGGGTATTATATTATGGGTTAAGTTAGGGGTGTTCGGTTAGGGGGGTTATATGTAGTCTATGACTTTGCAGGGTAGAGGGAGGCGGTTTAGGGGTTAACAGTTTAGTTACTTTGCAATGTGGGGGATGGTGGATTAGGGGTTAATGTTCTATCTTTTTTGCTTGTGATAAGGGGGGATGGCAGTTTAGGGGTTAATAGTTTATTTAGATAGTTTGATGTGGGGGTGGTGGTTTAGGGGTTGATAGTGTAGTGGGAACTTTGCAGTTGGCTATGTGGCGATTTAGGGGTTAATACGATAGGGGGCTTATGGTGATTAGGGTTAGCACGCGAGTAGGGTGTTTTTTTTTTTCTTTCTTTCTTTCTTTCTTTTTTTCTCCATTGATTTCTATGAGGGAATCCCCAGCTTTATAAATAGAGCCTTTATGGAGTTTTGAGATTCAATGACCCAGCCAGAAATGATAGAAAAGTAATATATTTTTTTTTTATAACATTTTAACATTACCATCAATATTTGTTTGCTTATTTTTTCAATTCAAATCTATGAATAGTACTAAAAATGCCTTGGGAAATATTAGTCTTGCCATTTGTATGTTAGACAGACAATCGCCCATCTACTGCTTATCTTTTTGAGTATTGTTTTTTTTTTTACATTATGAAAAATATTTGGACAATTTAAAGTTATATTAGGTATCCGGTATTGAAGATTAAAAAATAGGTGTCCATTTTGATATATGTATAAAAAGAGCTAAAACATTAAAATAGTAGCATAATCTTTTAAAAAAACGTGGCTCATAAGATGAAGAATTTGTGACACGTTGTGGCACAGAGTATTTAGCAAATATATAGGAACTAACTTCATTATAATGCTAAATCATTTGACCATGCAAAAAACTAACTGGCACTTGAGAGAATGAAAACTAGAGCAAAAAAATGGAATATTTTAGAAACAAAAATAAATAAATCCAGCCCGTTCTAGAACAAAATGGCAAAACTAATATGTGATATTTTCTTATCATGCATGTTTTAGGTTGATTCAGGTGCATATGTATTACGGCACCTGCTAGCATGCTGAATTGTGCTATATGATTATATTTATCTTGAGTCAAATGAAATGTCACCATTGTGTGGTCCGGTACTATATGTATATTTTACAAGTCACACAAACTCTGCAGCATAGCAAAAACAACATGCAAAATACAATCCATAAAACATTTTCCTCTATAGCCCCTGCTAGCACATTTATATTTCTGTTTGATTTACCATCATTGTGCAAAGGTGTCCAATTTTGTTTTGTCCTATGTTAGCAGTCCAAGGATTTAAGACTCTATTAAAAACATAGCTTGCATGGTTTTAAATCTTGTTGCTTTGAACCAATATTTATTTTAAAACTTTGATGATCATCTAGAGAAATGGCGGTAAGTGGCAAAACAGTGATATTTTATGTTGTTTAAATTATACCCATGGTTACTGCACTACCAACATTTTACAGAGGTATTTAATTCTAAGGCAGCTTTGATATGAAAATATATAGTCTAATAACATAACAAAAGAAAATATATAAATGGGTCTTTGGAGAGAATGTTTACTTATAAATTACAATTTTACAGAATTAATAACAGATGATCATTCAATATGGGAAGAATGATGGAAAGGAAAAAGTGTGACAATGAAGAACAAAAGTAAAAAAAAGTAAAGCATATACAGCTAGAATAAAAAAAGAAATGCTGCTTGTTTGCAAGTGTCTCTTTCTTTAACTTGTGTCCATATGCAACAAGCCATAAACAGTTTTATGTATTTTTCAAAAGACGGACAACAGAATGTGTTACTGGACCATCACACAACTGGATGCGTATTGTTCTATAAATAGTAAACTCAGTGCTACGTGTGAAAACCAATCAAATGCTTGTTTATTCGCTTGAAAGACATACAAGAATTGTATTTTGCCATTTAATTAGATTTGTTATATATAACTGAAGCATAAAATGGGTACATTTTACATGCTTTTTTCTAACATATTTTTCTAACTGCTGGCGCAGGGTGATCATATGAAGAATCTTGTTGCCCCATTGTGTGCAAGCAATGGAGTTTGCCATGAAGCAGATGTGGAAATCTTGTAATATGGTTAGGCACCATTTTGCGTGGGTAAGACATGGTTACTTGTTTTGAGAATAACAATTCACACAATACACCTGGTGGAGGTGAAAAGAATGCCAGGTACCTATTGTTTAGTACAACAATCAATGCGCCTTGCGATTTTAGCAATGTGTCATTTTATGATGCTTTGCTTTGCTTGATTTTGACTCGTTGGTAAATGTATTTCAAGCAGATCATTTTCAATACAATTGATCTTGAAAAGAAATATGATGTGATGATAGAGAAAAAGAATTATATAAAAAAAAAAAAAAAAATACAGAGCGAACAAAAGAAATTAAATGTAAGAAAAAGGGAACCGACAAGAAAAAGAAACAGAGCAAGAACAAGAGGAAGTAACAAAAGCATGAAACAAACAACACAAGACAAAAAACAAAACAAATAAGTACATTTAGCCCAACAGTGGAAGCAAAGTAGTGACTGCTTTTTATATTTTTGAATTTCTAGATTCATATATTTATAAAAACGCATCTGACCTCGGCTTAGTAGATACATCCATTAGCATCAGAATTGCGAAAGTAGGTGGCCGCTTGTGACAGTTGGATCTTTTCTACACAAAGATAGAGTTTTATGTATCTATGGACTTGGATCCCTTTCAACTAAAGGTCATACGGTAGTATATCAGAGCGCTCTGTGTCTAGTATTTTTGAATCTCCCGCACTGGGACTGACAGTGAGGAAACCCCTCAGCTGATTGGAGGATTGAGCCCACGTGACGGTTCAGATTATGCTACAGGTTCCCTACCGAATCGGAAGAAAGACCAATGCGAGCAGGACCCGGACGCCTAAACAAGGGATTTCCGTCTCCCGGTTGAGACTTTGAAAGAAAGGAAGTCTGTCCGAACGTGAGGTCCCATAGCTCTAAGGTACTAACGACAGCAGTGTGGAATCATTTACTAACGGTAGGAATAACCGTGTTAAAGTGGATATAATTGACTCTGTGCAATATTGAATAATCTACTGCCTTTGATCACGAATATTACTGTGGCCTAAAATCCGTTATACTACAATTAATGAACTGAGTTGCACGGACAGGACTATTTTAAAATTGGTCGCAAAACATTGTTATTTATTTATTTTATTGTTTTGAGTGGTTTACCATCGGTGGTTTTGTAATAGTTATTAATTATTTGTGCAGTTATTAAATATTTGTGTGTTTATATATCAAATATTAAATAATATATATTTAATAGATAACTATTGAAATACCTCATTACTGTTAAACTTTTACTATTTATATCCTATCCTATAGAATGAAGTAATTTATTGTTAATCCTTTTCACCTTATCAAATTCTCAATTAATAGACCCCTTCCTATATACCTTGCTTCTTAGCGCCGCATCTATTTTTTCCATTTCCAGTTCGATCTTTTCTCATTTATTTGCACAGATCTTAGTGTGTTGCACTTTCCAAGAATAAATGCGGCTCTGAAAAGAGCTGGATGTTGCGAGCGGCCGCCTACTTCCGTATTTGGATGCTAATGAAGCATCTGAACACTCAACTCTACTCATAAGTACCGTTATACATGTGATGTAAATGCAATATGGTATCTTGCCCATTGATCACTAGAGCTTTTTTATTTTATGACTGAGCAGCATAAACCTATCTAAAAGTTAGTGGAAAATTGTTCCTCTCAACCAAAGTCGTTGTCGCAGTTGAGATCAGCAAATGACCATTAATACAGAAGCATTTTAAGCTATTTTGGTCCTATATAGTTTTAACAAAATAAAGTTAATAAATAACATGTAGATTAGGGAATGTTCCATTCATAAAAATAAAAAAGTTTTTCTGCACGTCAATGAACTTGGATGGGCTTTTTGGAAGTTTTACTCCAGCATTAACATATTCAAAGATTTTACAAATACTGTTCTGAAGCTATTGGACACATAAAGGTATCACCTGTCACAAGTTTATAAAGGGACACCGAAATGCAAAAAGAAAGAAAATATGTTAGAACGTGTTATTATTGGATATAATATGGTAAAGAGCTTAACCAGATCTAGAGCTTTAATACATTATTAGGACCTAGCGGAAAACACATTTGGTGAGCCAGTTTGTATGACGTCAACAATCACTATCTAGCTGCAAGAGGGGCACATTGCTGCTCCCGAGCCTACCTAGGTATGCTTGTTAATAAAGTATACTAACATAAAGTCTATTTGATAACAGAAGTAAATTGAAATGCCTCTTAAAATTGCATGTTCTGTCTTAATCATGAAAGTTTTAATGGATGTCCTGAGTTAAAAGAATAAGGTGTAAATTATATTGAAGTTGCACACTTCACACTTTTATTTATTAAATCATTTTAGGTTTGAATTCCTTCCCGGCCGAGCCATTTCTCCCCCCTGCGTAGAAGCCTCTGTTAGTGTTTCATAATGTTGATTCTGTAATAGACATTTTAAAAACTCACCAGAAGAAGGCTGGTGTAATCTTTGTCTTGGTTTTTTTTTAATGATACCTTTTTTATTGGCCTAACATAATATTTTTTAAAGACAAGCTTTCGGGAGAGTTTCTCCCTTTCTCAAGTTTGAAGAAATACTACTCAATAATAGTTGTTTTTTTGTAGCACACATAAAACACTGTATGACTTACACTTTAGCACAAATATACCTACCTAAGTCTATTCTTTTTCACATGTATATGTCACAATGATCACGTGATAGCTACCTGGGCTATTTAGACCTCTCAAAAAGAAGAGAGGACTGTCCAGTTTGGTGCTACACTGAGGGCGTTAGAGAATGTGTTAGAACCCAGAGTTTGCAAAAAGTCACAGGTGTACAGGTTATAACTATTTCTTCAAATCACCTGCTACACGGCAGGCATGAGGCTCCTCATTTGAAAGAGGGAATTACCCTGCTTAAAGGACCATGCTCAACAATTGCATAATAAAACGATAATGCATGCACACTTATTTTGAATTTCAAATGAGTAGTGGATTTTTTATGGCAATTTCAAAATTAGTTAAATTGTCTTTCCCACTGCATCATGTGATAGTCCGTAAATTCTTACACATGCTCAGTAGGACCTGGTGCTGCAGAGAGTATGCATATAAAAATATTGTGCACAATTTGATAAAGGAAGTAAATTAGAAAGTTGTTTAAAAAGGACTTTAGAGTTCCTTTAACACCACTTTTTTTTATTCAAGATTTTTATGTCCCCCATGACTACAATAATATCACTCATGTCTTGTGAAAAAAACTAAGACAACTTATTTTAAACTTTTAGACTCAGAGTCATATACTAGTGTCATCTTAGACATGTTTGGGCTACAGAATAAACCTAATAATAATCTGTTTGTTTGTTTAAAACAAAATAGCTTCAAGCTGTTGTCCTACTCAGCCAATTAATAACAGAAAGGACATATATATATATATATATATATATATATATATATATATATATATATATGTGATGCACCGAAATGAAAATTCTGGACCGAAACCGAATCCGAAAATCCGGGATGCACTTGGCCGAAAACCGAAACTGGTACCGAAAATGTATTTTTTCAAATTAATCATTTTTATTTTAATTTTTTGCATAATTAGAGCCGATAAAAAAAGCCCACCCTTTTATTGAAAGTAACACACTAAAACTGGACAAAAATATCTTAACACAATAATATGCTACACAATAATTTTACCAAGAAAAAAAAAAAAAAAAAACAGGCAAAAAATAATGCCATTTTTGGCCCATATGTTTCTGCGACCAAAATTTTGGTGCATCCCTGCTTAAAACAATTATAAATATTAATATACTGTATTATTCTTCATTTAGTTCTATGTAACAATCATATTTAACAGTTGTTGTTTTTTTACCAATTATCCAAATAAAGTATAGTCCTAGAAAACTCATTATATGCAGAACAGTAAGTCAAGTAATAAACTTAAACAGCAGCTCTAGGCTAGCATCAAATTTGAAACATGCTACACAATAATTTTACCAAAAATAACAGGCAAAAAAAACAAAAACCGAAATAGACAAAAATGCTATTTTCGGCCGAAACTTTCTGCGGCCGAAATTTCGGTGCATCCCTAATATATATATTATGAATAAATGATTTCCATAACTGCAGTAAATAATGATAATCATTAGTTATTTATAAGGGCACCATCATATTTTGTTACAAATGTCAAACAAAAATAGAGGGGCAGAGAGATTAAAGTCTGGAGGTATATGTTAATTGAGTACAGTAATATTTTGCACTATTATGTATGTATATACATATATACACCTATATATATATATATATATATATATATATATATATATATATATATATATATATTATATATAATATTACACATGCTTTTGAAACATAGGAAAACATTGTATAAAACAATTTCATGTTAACGTAAGCATACAACTACAAAATTATTTTAAAACCGCAGCCAAAAATATGCATGCAACTAAAAGCTTTGAACAAAATTATTTCTAAGCATAGCAGCTTGAGTTGCAATGTTAAACAAATATATTACTGCTTCAATTGAATTTCCAGACTTCCTGAGCAGTTGCAATTTTTAATTTGGCATATATATATCATTTCCAGAAAACCAAGGCTATGCAAGGTGGTCGTTAGACACAGGGGAATAAGCACTTCCAGATTTAGGAACTCTTAAGGATGGTGGAAAAAAATATATAACACTATATGTAAACTAAGTGTTCGTCTGGAGTTTTTAGTCAGTAAACCTATACAAAGAACCTAGTTTTGGAAAGGAAACTGCTAAGGATCTGAACGCAAGAACATGAGAATTAATTGTAAGCAAGTTGTCCATCACTTGATTTTAGGGAATTATAATATCAAAATACGCTTAGCTATGACACATGTTTATATACTATAATAATACCTTGTTCACTTAGGGGTATCAGCAAAGTGCAAACCTATATTGAAGCATTTTTATCTACTAATTTATGGGCTTATGGTAAGGCCCAATTTAGAAGATAATGCATGAAACATGTTTTTATTTACTGAATTGCTGTATAATATTCTGAATATTTTTGTAGAACTATTAATGTGACAATTGAAATTTGTATGCATTGTATTATTGTCAAAATGTCACCAATCACTATTGCATGATAAAAAATGTCCCCTACTCCTTATACCAAGATACACTAATCTTGATATTTTACGTTATGATTAGGACTGGGTATAATAATTTGGAGCATGTACAGGATTTTTTTTCCAGTTATCACTCTTATATTAACCACAGTTTTGTGTCTGTGTCTATGATCTGCTGTGGTTACAACAGTAGGGTGTGGGCGTGCACAGTTTGCCTCTTATGCATGCACCGGAGATTTCAAACAATATAACAGGTAAGAAGCAATAAATGTGTGTTATGCTGGCCACTGTGAAATCAGGAGCAAATCATGTGCAATGTAACAGTAGGCACCTGCAAGACTATTTGCAGATGTGTGTATAGTGCAATAATCTGATGCATTAAAAAAAATGCCACTCAAATATCAAAGTGCCGAACCTTGTATAATTAATGATTGGTTGCTCATCTTGTTGGTGAATATAGACCATTTTTATCAACAAAATAACCACTGAAATATTTAGTTTAGACATACATTTGTAATAGAATATATAGATAAATAAAATAAAAAAATAAACTATGCAAATGCCTATAGAAGTGATAACTTCCCTTTAATATGCTTCTTTTCTATCAAATAATAAGCCATCCCTGTTTTTTCTTGTTTGCCTAGTCTTCTCTCAGATTTCCTGATCATAGTGACTGCTCCGCAATAAATGTGTAGATAGAGAGGAGACTGCAGTGTGCGCATGTACACAGAGTTATCTGCGTGTACTAAATGAATATATCCCAAAGATGCCAGTTTGATCAAGCTGCTGAAATGTTTTACTGAAAACTATTTCCTTTTAATTCACCTTGAAAGTTAGATTCTATGCAAGTCATACAGAAATAAATACAAGAGATAGCAAAACACCTATCCCTTGCATCTCTGTACTGATCCTTCTTTACCTGTTTAAAGGGACATTATACACTCATTTTTTCTGTGCATAAATGTTTTGTAGATGATCTATTTATAAAGCCCATAAAGTTTTTTGTTTTTTTTTAAATGTATAGTTTTGCTTATTTTTAAATAACATTGCTCTGATTTTCAGACTCCTTACCAAGCCCCAAAGTTTTATGTGAATACCGTCAGCTACCTTCTCCAGCTTGCTCCTGTTTGTGTAAAGGGTCTTTTCATATGCAAAAGAAGGGGGAGGGGGGGAGTGTCTTATTTCCCACTTGCAGTGGGCTTTCCAGCTGCCTTTTCAACAGAGCTAAACTGAAAGCTTCTAAGTACGTTTTTAATCAGTTTTATACTGGATTTTTATATCAGTATCTGTGCATCTTATTCTTTATAGTAGTGTCTATTACATGCAGTTATATGAAAATGAGTGTATACTGACCAAAAACATGCAACATAAAACACCTTCAGTATTAAGCATTTAGAAGAGCACTAATCTAATCAAGATATTTGGCTTCACCATGATTTCCATTTATAAAGCAACCTACTGCATATAAAATGCCGCCTCACTCTGCAAAATTATACAATATGGAGCGTCATCAACATTTTGTCCAGCATGCATAAGTCACAAGTGAGTGGACACAGTCCCTGCGGGCATGCCATTTTATCCAGACTGGACGCTTCATTAGTCATAATTACTATAACTGCACAGTAGAGACTATGGCTTTATCTCATCATACATCTCGCTAAAGCTGCTGCTGTAAATGCAATATCAGCATCTGTAACAGCAACATTAACCCATATCCTCTTTTTTTTTTAAAAAAACTTTTTTAGCCTGGTTGTAGCTCCAAAATGAACCCAACCACTATATGGGAACGGTACATTCCTGAAGAATGGTGAATGGATAAAATAGAAATTACTATCAGCTGGACTGTATTAAGTAGCAGGACAATATATATATATATATATATATCAAGACATAATTATATAACACAAGAAAAGCTTGGAAGCTGCAAAATAGCCTGGTGCAATTAGTATTTTCTGTCTCCACTGACATCTGTGTTCTCAGTCTTGTGACACCAATAATATACATTAGACATAATATGACAACCAGCAGAGTCTCTCTCAAAGGTGTCACTTTGTAAATAACACACAATACATTTGTCCCCAAAATCAGATTAAACACATGCTTCAGGAACACGTATTCCACTGAAAACACAAATTAAACAGTTTTACTGAGGGTGATCAGTTTCATTATTTACAGAATGATTCATTTGTATGCATTTGATTGGCTTAAAACACAAATAGAAAAAAAAAATTGATGGCGGTTCATTTACATGGGCTATTTAATGTAGGTAAAGCTTACACCGTGTGAAATAATTAAACATCTTTTTTTTTTTTTTTTTAACTACTCTAAACATTTATATTAATTACATATACAGATATAAAGGGTATAGGTTTGATACAACCCAACATTACATGATTATATACTATTGAAAACAATATTACAACTATAATATTATTTGTTTTGTTGTCTCTTAATCTGACTTTTACCTGATACGTCTAAAAATACAGCAAAAATCTATTATTATTAGAAGCTGAGATACACACACTAAATATATCCACTCAACACACACAAAGAGGCAAATGCCTTTGTTTTAGAACACGCTGTCTCTCTTCAGTCACATCCTCTTGTGCTGTAGCAGCAGAGGGCACTTGTACAAAGAAAGACATTATTCATCATTAACAGGAGCTCTGACACGGCATCTACAGTAAGTGCTTTTGTACAATGACCAAGTGGCAATCATCTTTCTCTTACTCTGTCACTGCTGATTAGGATTTTCTTCCATGAAAATTTAATTTGTATCCTTTCTGCACTTTCATTTCATGTTAGTCATAGATTATTATTTTTTTTTTAGTAAAGGCGGCAACCGGAACAGAATGTGTATGTTATATTTGTGTATGTGTAGGACAGACTAACAGATACAGGAACAGAAAGACTTTAGGTACCAGAAAAGAAATACACAATTGTTTCTATGATTATAGGTCTGTGTTCTGCAATTTATATTAAAAACTAATTTTGTTACTAATATAATCTTCAAACCTTCAATTATATGTAAAGAGAAGGGTTTTAAAAATGTATTTGTATGATCTCTTCAAAATATGTTATTTAATGTATGTTGGTTGCAATGTTTATAAAAATCAAACAAACTATGCAACCTCTCTGACAGTCAGGGGTTAAAAGTTAATTGGTCATCTGTTCTGTTGCATGGCAGCATTCAATAAGAGTCTATAAGAAATGATTACATACATAAATGGCTCAAAATAATATCCTGAATATTTTCTTAATCCTTCAATAGTACTATACTGCGGCACTAAAATACAAAAGCACGTTCACTATTGAATAACGATAAAGATGAGAAAGCTGCATTCATGGAAAGACAAAAGGAAGCTAAATATTTAACCTTCATTTCACCTGGTTTTCTGAAGCATAACATCATAATTCACAATTATAGCTAATCTGAATGGGGAAAAAACAGAGGTATTGCAAAGCAGACAAAAGCCTATCATATATGACATGAGTTCATTATAGTAAACAACAAAAATAAAAGCAACTGAAAAAAAGGGTCTATTTGCCAGCATTATACATGCCAAACAAAGCACAGGTACATCTACATTTATATGTGTATATGCAACAAATATATATATATATATATACATATACACACATACATATATATTGTTTTAAACTTTGCTGAAATCTCTCTCTCATATATATATACCTTTTAAAAACATACTTAGAAGCTCCCAGTTTAGCACTGTTGATGAGGTTAGGCTGGGACACCCAGTAAAAAGGGCTGGGAAAAGACAGAATCAGTTTACATCTAAAACTTTGGGGCTTGGTTAGGAGCCTGAAAATTAGCACAATGTTATTTAAAAATAAGCAAAACTATACATGTTACAAAAACACTACCACCTGGGCTATATGAATGGATCATCTACAAAACATTCATGCAAAGAATAATCTAGTGTACAATGTCCCTTTAAAATTGGGATCTTAGTCACACAATATGGCCATATTCTGCTTAGCCAGACACCGGCTTATAAGTTGTCCCAACATTGACTGGTCTTAACACTACAATACTTTGCACTTATGAGCTGAATCATTCCTGCTTCTTTATTTATAATATAATGAGACTCCCTGGCTTTAAATACAACTCTAATACACTGGCATGACCCACGCAATAGTCTGCAACAATGTGAAAAGCAAAAAAAAAAAAAATTAGTTATAACAGGTCCAGGGTGCACTTATAAATATATTGATTTTTAGACTCTGAGAAAAGGGTTGTAGTTACAATCTTCCTATCTTAACTCTAAATGGACGGCCCAGCAGAAACCACCTCTGGGGTGCATACAAGTGAGGAGTATTTGATTTTAGAATAAGAGCAAGGCCATTTATTAAACTATTTTTTGTGCACGCTGTATATATTATCATGTTTTCAATAAAATATATTTTTCTTTATTATATCTATTTCATTATTTGTATTTTTTTTTCCCATTAACCGTGTGGCCCAGGAGCCTAAATTTGCAGACGTGCAATGTTTTCTCTGTCTATTAAAAGAGCACATACAAGCTGCACTGGTTTTTGGTCCCAAAAACACAGCAATAACCACACTGATATTTTGTTGCTTACTGCATGAAACTAGCTGAGTCTGTTACCCACACTGTCCCCTGACGTTCATACTGATGATCTACAGGGGCACTCATAGAACAATTAGCAGAGAGCACACTGATAAACACAAACTAAATTATGTGGACTCCATAAACCCAATGCATCTCTCATATCTTCTATGGCTTTATGGATAGATTTTTTTGAACAATGCAATAAAGAGAACTTGGTTGAATACTGCAATATGTACAAAGAACTATTAAAAGGCAAATCAAGCCATTCAGCAATAAGAATTTTAATTAAAACCTGGTCATGTATGACTTGCACTCGATAATTTTAAATGGCAAAAAAATAGAAGATATTTTATTGTACATGTCCGAAGCAGCAGAAACTGCATGCTTTTCTATCAAAGGGTTAAAAGAACAAAAGCTCTCCAGGAGCAGAAAGGTCTGAGATAAGAAGGAAATAATTTCACTAGCCACTAAGGGCTGAGAACCAAGTAGCAGACACACAGCAGCTCTCCTGCTCTGTGTAACATCATAACCATTGTTAAACAAGATACCCGGACAAGAAGCTATTTAAGGAAATTTATTCAAAACATTTTCTCTAATGTTTGATTTTGGTTTGGTTAAAGATTTTCTTTAACTATCCCTTTTTTATAACATAAATAATATATCTTCCTATACTTAAATAGCACATAGCTTATATAGTTTACCAGTCAGGGAAATAAGAAAAACACTAGTCTAGAACAAAAAAAGTATCCACACAGACTGATAGCTCTTAAATAATCTTCATTAAACAATAACTGATTGAAACCTCATTAACCAGACGATGATTTAACAAATATAATTATTTTACCAAACAGTGTAAGTTTTCCCTATATGCATAATAATGTTAAAGAATACACTCAAGCAGGTACTCTGGGATTTTCTCTCTCTCTGTGTGTGTGTGTATGAATGTGTATATAAAATATATATATATATCAGAGTACCCGCTTTAAAGGATTCTTTAGCATCATTATGCATAAAGTTTACTACATAAAAGAAAATAAAAAAAGCCTTTCCTTATATAAAAGGAAATTGGTTCCACCTCAATTTAAATGTCAAAACAAGCAATAACTCTGAATAATGCTATCAATAAATGTTTTATTGTACTTTTTCCAATAAACTCTAATTAACCCAGGACATGGTATTAGTTATTGAAGAAACAAAACTATGTTTTAGCACTTAAATGGTAACTGCATTAGGCCCAGGTAAGACACTCATCTTATTTAAAAGGAGAAAAATATATATATTTGTATAAAATATATATATATATATATATATATATATATATATATATATATATACATACATTTAAGTCTAAGTTTATAGTATTTTTAAATATGGAAATAGGAAAAAGGAAACCAGGCATTAAAAGTGGATTAAGAATGGCATTGTGTTATTGGTGTACTTCTTTGGCAGTGTACTCTGATTAAATGCAGACCAGTTTGATGAAGTTAAGTCCAAATCGTTGTGCAGTAACTTAACCTTTACCTAACTATTTATGTATGCTTTGTTTATGTGGAGTACAAACATCTTAATTGCATGTCTATATTTCAAGAAAGCAGAGAACTGCTGCTGTTTTTCATCTTTACAGCACCAATCCCTGAAATTGTTATATCTCGAAAGTAATTTATTTTACAAGATACATTTATCATATTGTTTGAAAGAAAAAAAAATCTCTACAAGAGGATAAAAAGCATCAAATTTAAGGGGAAAGCGTGAAAAGTGGCTTTATGATAAATTTGTGGGGAAACAAAGAATACAGTATGCAGCTTTTTAACACTGCAGAGGGCATTGTGGGGATTTAAAGGATACAGGACACTGGAGCATTTTTTATTGTCACCAAAGCACAGAGCTTTTTGTATCACACTATGCTGCAATATGTGTGTCAAATACAAGACAGACAGATATACAATACAGCATTTTATATACAAAAATTTAATTTTAAATGAGATTTTTATTTTTATACTTTTTTGCAAAAGTACTGGTGTAACACTTAGTATATACATTAGAACTCCACTTTAAACCCATCTAATTAAATAAAGATATACAATTCTGTCCTATATATACACACTCAGTGATTAATTCATAAAAAAATAGCTGTGCAACACACATACAAATAAATGCACAAATCTTATTCTACGACAGAATTTCCACACAGTGTTCTCAGCATTCCAATGCAGGGCAATGTTCTAAAGTTCTTTTAAGGCTGACGCTAAGAGAACCCAGATTTATTAAACACCTCTGGATGCATCACGTCAATGCTGAAGAAAATATGAGTCTAGTTGTCACTACTATTCTAGAGCTCATCAATAATGACATATCAGCCTTGGTCACCCATTACCGGTCCAGCAAACTACTTAGACCTAACTGAAAAATCAATAGCATGCTTGCACTGGTTCCTGTGACTGCTTCCTTTGATTGCCAGTCCCTGTCTAGGGTCGGCCTTTACATGCGAAAGGGCTCTGACTGTCTAATGCTTTCAGAAGAACGATATAAAACTAGCCAGCAGAACAGTAAATTCTGTGTTTACCCTCCTCATCAATTAAGTCCTGCCTAAGACTGCCTGTATAAATGTGACCTTTGGAGTTTAGGGTGAATATGGGCTTGCTAGAAACACCATTGCATGGGCCCTGAGCCAGGAAATCTACTGACAAGTTAAACAAAACAGAAAGTTGTAACTGTCATAATTTGCATTGCACTTTCACGCCAACAAGGGTGTTATCAGTCAGGGCAAGCCCTGGAACACACAGCTCAAGAACTCAAGAGTCACACTCTATGTGAAGTCAGATAAATAGAGATTCACCAATAGCAATGCATTTCAAGTCCACTTTGCTTGCAAAGTGCATATCAACAGCTCTCTAGACATTACACTCCACGCCACTCATAAGTTAACACAGACAAATGATATACTTAATGTATATTAATTATATATTTAGTAAAAAAAGTAAATGCATAAATGTATGATATTTTTAAATAAAAATATTTTTTATTAAGGCTTCCAAAAGTATATAAATGACCTCTACAAGTAATGTTATATAGTTAAATAATACAATTAACACACTAGACACAAATCTCACTAATAACAGAGGTTATTGGCCTGAACACAGCAGGAATACAATTGGCATATAATTTCATTAAACTATTTTAACCCAAATTTTCATTCCCAGGCTGCTGCCTTCCTCACACCCCCATTGCTGCCCTAAGAACTTATTAATAAGCTAATACATCCATAAGTACCATCAATGCACGTGATTGCTCTTGATTTTTTGCATTAATAATTCAGTATTTTAAAGTATTTAAATAAGAGAAAATAATAAATTATTTTCTGCTTTTATAGAGTTGTGGGAGTCATCAGTTGTTTAATGAAAAATATGACATTTAGGCACTGTGCTTCTAAAATAAGAGTATTTTAAAGGTGTGTTAAACTGCTGTTTATTGCAATTCCAGTGGAAGTGTGTACTTCTCCAATAGTATATCCCTGTCGTCCTTTTCTTCTTCCAGTAAGCAACCTGTCCCTAGTGATGAGTTCTGCACAAGCATACCGTTGTTGTTAGCTTCAGTATCAGGTTAAATTGTTTTAACTTTATCTTTTTTTGTGCATGCACTTATGTATCATATATATATATATATATATATATTATATACCGTTTCTCCATATCCTG